>NC_133650.1:204662593-204784438 GCF_009905375.1 Apium graveolens
ATGTTCTTTAATGACTTGAAGAATGACAAGCACTTGTCTCCTGACTTGGAGATGAATCGTCCTAGCGCAGCAACCCTTCCTGTGAGTTTCTGAACATCCTTGACAGTTTTTGGGGGTTCCATGTCCAGGATTGCCTTTATTTTATCGGGGTTAGCCTCAATTCCCCTCTTTGAGACCATCAATCCCAAGAATTTTCCAGATCCTACTCCGAAGGCACACTTCGTGGGATTCAACATCATCTTGTGGTACCTCAGGACCTCAAAAGCTTCCCTCAAATGGGTTATATGATCAGTCTTTACTAGACTCTTGACTAGCATGTCATCAACATAGACTTCCATAGTCTTCCCAATAAGATCCTTAAAAATTTTATTCACCAACCTTTGATAGGTGGCTCCTGCATTCTTGAGACCAAACGCCATAACAAGATAACAATAAACACCAAAGTCAGTGATAAATGATACCTTTGGAATGTCATCCTTATGCATTTTGATCTGGTTGTATCCGCTAAATCCATCCATGAAACTCAGCATCTCATGTCCAGCGGTGGCATCAATCAAAGTATCAATTCTAGGCAGCGGAAAACAGTCTTTGGGACATGCATCATTCAGATCGGTGAAGTCTATACACATCCTCCACTTTCCATTAGCCTTCT
Source organism: Apium graveolens (assembly GCF_009905375.1). Classification (NCBI taxonomy): domain Eukaryota; kingdom Viridiplantae; phylum Streptophyta; class Magnoliopsida; order Apiales; family Apiaceae; genus Apium; species Apium graveolens. Next base: position 204,663,246 of record NC_133650.1, read on the forward strand.
TCACCATGACAGGGTTTGCTAACCACTCCGGAAATTGAATCTCCTCAATGAAACCAGCCTCTAAGAGCTTTTCCACTTCCTGCTTTATAGCCTCTTGTCTTTCCGGGGCAAAATTTCTTTTCTTTTGTTTCACTGTCTTCCGGCTTGGATCCACGTTTAACTTGTGGGTAATTAACCCCTGGTCTATGCCTGGCATATCAGCTGCTGACCATGCAAACACATCACTATTTTCTTGCAAAAATTTCACTAACTTCCCTCTAAGGGGCTCCTCTAATGTAGCTCCAATGAAAGTCATCCTCTCAGGATTCTTGGGATCTAAAGGAACCGAAACCAATTCTTCTGCTGGCCTTCCTCTATTCTCATCATTTTCTCGAACATCCATATCTTCAATAGGAAGAACCTGCCCCCCGACTCCATCTACCCTCAAAGAGGCCACATAACAGCTTCTAGCCATTTTTTGATCTCCCCTTTCTTCTCCAATCCCGTTTCGGGTGGGAAACTTCATGACTGAATGGTAGGAAGAGGGGACTGCCTTGAAGGCATGTATCCCTGTTCTCCCCATGATAGCATTATAAGTTGAACTAGCCTTTACCACCACAAAATCCAGCATCTGCGTTGCTTGCCTTGGCTCCGTACCTATGGTGGTTGGTAATTTAATTATCCCTTCCACAGGACATTCTACTCCAGCAAATCCATATATCGGCATGTCGGTTGGTGTCAACTGGGAGTCGTTATACCCCATCCTTAGAAAGGTGTCGTGGAGCAAGATATCCACAGAAGCACCATTATCCACAAGGACCCTCTTAACCGGGCTATTTCCTATTATCGGCGTTATGACCAGCGGGTCGTCATGGGGAAACTTCACACCCTCTAGGTCGGAATCATCAAAAGCCAATGTTACTTCTGTCCTGGCCCTCTTCGGGGCTTCTCCAACAATATGCATAACTTCTCTAGTATATGCCTTTCTGGAATTTTTGGACAATCCAGCAGCAGTTGGACCTCCAAAGATCGTGTTTATCACAGGCCCTCGAGGTCTCGGCCCTCCATAAATGGTGTTTATAACTGGTCCTCTAGGTTGGGGATTCCGCCCCTGATCATCTTGGTCCCTCCTACGATCTTCAAAGTTCTTCCTTCCATTATTGTTTCTGTCTCCTCCATCTCCAGTATACTTGTTCAGCCTTCCTTTTCGAATCAAAAACTCAATTTCATCTTTCAACTGCCTACACTCATCGGTGTCATGACCAACATCTTTGTGAAACCTGCAATACTTGCCCTTATCTAGCTTGGCGGGATCAGCCTTCAAGGGCTTAGGCCAGCGAATATCTCTGTCTTTCTCAATCTCCATCAAAATCTGACTTCTGGGGGCATTCAGCTTAGCGTATTCAGTGAACTTTTGCCCAGGTCCTCCCTTCTTGGGGGTTGAATCAGGGTTTTGTTCAGTTCTAGGATACTTATCCTTAGCGATGTACTCCAAATCAGTTTTTCGTTTCTTGCCTCCAGTGGGCTCATTACTTACTACGGTCTTCCTCATACTCTCTTCAACCTTGATATACTTCCCTGCCCTCTCTTGGAGCTGCAACATGCTCTCAGGGGGTCGTTTGGCCAAAGACATCTTGAAAAACTCATCCCTAGTTCCTTGTTGCAGCGCTATCATGGCTACCTTATCATCAAGGTCTGGGACTTTTAAAGCCTCCTTTGTAAAACGATTTAGGTAATCTCTTAAGGATTCTTTAGCTCCCTGCACAAGACTCATAAGAGATGCTGAACTTTTCTCATGGACTCTTCCACTGATGAATTGCTTAATAAAAGCCTGACTTAATTCTCTGAATGATCCAATAGAATTTGGGGGTAGGCGACTGTACCATCTTTGAGCCATACCCGACAGGGTTTGAGGGAAGGCCCGACATTTTATAGCATCATTCACGGGTTGCAGCAGCAGTGCATTAGAGAATGTCCTAACATGATTAGCGGGGTCTCCCGTGCCATCATAGGCTTTGATAGTGGGCATCTTAAATTTTCTTGAGATATGGGCATTCATTATCTCTTCTGTGAAGGGTGGAGTTGGATCATCAGGATCTCCAAGGGGAAGGAGATTGCTTGGATCAGTTCTTGGGACAGCAGCCCTTCTTCTTACCGGACCATCCAGGTCTATGATAGGAGGAGGATTTCTCCCCCTAGGAGGTATGTGGGGTCTGGTGGCTTGGTAAGCCTCCAAATCACGCCTCAGCCTTTGGATTTCAGCCTCATGAGCCCTGATCTTTTCCTGCACTTCTTGGGGATTCGCCCCTGGGGTGCTTTGGGGGCGTTGCCTTCCATCGGGCATTGGCTCTTTTCCAGGACGCCTCCTTCTCGGGGCCACTTCATCATCCGAAGATTCGGAGTCTCTCTCAGTGTATGGACCAGAAAATTCCCGATCCTCAGGGATAGGATCCAAACCTCGTATATAGGGGGGCGACCGCCCCCGTGCTTCGCTTCGCCCAGCATATCCACTTCCTCCAACCTCAGGGTGAAGGGGCATCCCATAAGGGGGGTTAGTAGTAACAATAGTTGAGTATTCATACCCGACGGGTCGAGAATTCACAGGTATATGTATTTGTTGAACTTGAGGATTCGTACCTTGAACAGTCGGGGGAGTTGTCCCTTGTGGCTGAGGATGAGTTGCCCCTGTCTGGGCTTCCCCCTGAGTAGATGCATAAGTTGAATGGGGAGGAACCTCCACGGTTGATGAAATCACCTGGGTTGTCCCTGATGGTGTTCCCTCCTCCAGAGTGCTGGTTGTTCTCCGTGTTCTTGCCATGGTTGTTGTTGCGTTGATTCCCACAGACGGCGCCAAATGTTATGGATTAAAACTACTATATATAATTGCTGTATTTAATACTAAGGAACGTGAGCTTCGAGGCTCGATTTGACTGCTCTTGTGTTTCGTGACTCAATCTGCCTTAACAAGATGCCTACGTACCTTGCTGATTGCCAAGGATCAAGTCAAAAAACGTAGTTCTGATTGGTGGGGGTGAGACCCCTTATATAGATGTGGGAGTCCTTGAATTGGACTTGGTATAGGAGACTTGGTGGATACGCCTCTGAATTAGGATAGACTTAGGAGTCCTAGGAAGTAGGAAGCTGATTCCTTATCCTTTTAGGTCCCTTTGAGGCTAATCTCTAAGGACTTATATCCTCATCGGGACTCTTTTCAACATCTGATTTCTCCCTTATTAATTAATTACGAAATTAATTAATAATCAGGGCTTTTTGGGCCTTTTTTTATTCCACCAGGCCTGATCTGGTCCGTCAGGCTTAACCTTTCTGGTCTGAATATTATACATCTTATTATTGGGTCCAGCAGCCCATTATTAATAAAATCAGGATTTATTTATCCCTATCACCCGTGTTGTTACTTGCAAGAAGAACAACAAAGTGGTTCTAACTGCAGTTAGAAAAGGAAATGTGTACTTAGCTGACTTCAACTCTACAGATGCAGAATCAATCACTTGTCATTTCAGCAAAGCTAGTCCAGATGAAAGTTGGGTATGGCACAAGAAGCTATCCCATTTGGATTTCAAGACAATGAATGCTTTAGTCAAGAAGGACTTTATAACGACTCGTGTATTCTTTTTGAATTATTTAATTGTGCAATTATGGAAATTATTAAATGAATAAGATATGTGTGTTGGTTTCGACCGCTATGTGTTGTTTGATTAGTATCCATATGTGATTTATAGTGTACCGGGTTGTCCGCGCGATTAATTTTGGGATCTTATTGAATTGTTTTCACTTTCAAAAGTGGTTTTAGTGCAAATTTATTTGCATAAATATTGGGAATGTTTCTAAAATTGTTTTTATGATTTTATAATTACAATAATTATTTTTAGGATTTTGTAAAATTGAGAAATCAATATTTCATTAGTTATTTATCTTTAAATGATTTTCTGAGTATGTTTAATGGTAAAATCCATATTTAATTCTAAAATTCTTTAAAAATTATGAAACTCATATTTATTTAAGTTTGGAATATTCTGAGATTTTTAAAATTATTTTGGAAATTTTCGGGATTTATTTCACCCGCACGTTGTTTCATTTAATTGATAAAAGCGGGTATAAATTGCATTTTAGAAATTATTTAAAAATTTAAAAATTTATATTTTCATTTACTTTGGGATATTTGTAATATTTTAAGACTATTTTCGCGAATTTTTGAATTTGTTTTAAGAGCGGCTCGGTTCGTTAATCATGAAATGCGGTACAAGTTGATTTCAAAAATGTTTTAAAAATTTTAAAAATTTTATTTTATTAGTTTTGGGATATTTATAAAATTTTAAAATTATTTTGGTATTGATTGGATTAAAATCTATTCGCTAAGTTGTAAAATGCCAGGCATAATTTAGGGCATTCGGAATAAAAAAATACGTGTTAAACCCTCAGAAATTGGGTTAACACGTGTTAAATTCTCAACATTTTATTGCTACGTGGCCTTGCATCAGGAAGCAGAGAACAATTTTATCAATTAAAACATCACACTCTCTTCCTCTCTCGGTTTCAATCTCTCGCCCTCTCTCATCTCAGTCTCTCTCTCACCCTATCTCCCCTGTTCTCCCTCTTTTCTTCTTCCCTTCTCTCGTTTCTTTCTCTCATGTCGCCATCGACTTTCTATTTTCCAGTTCCATCTTCCGGTGAGTTTCCGGTCGGGAACTCCGACGAAACCCTCGATTCCGTCCCTGTTCAGATAAATATATATATATGCAGATATGCTTGTGTGCATATATTTCCTTGTGTGTGTGTGTGTTTAGTGTGAGTGTGTGCCTGAGTGTTTGTGTGTGTAGGTTTCGGGTATGTGCAGTGGTGATTGTGATTGTGGGTAGTGGCGCGTTTGGCGCGTATGTGCTGTGTAATCTGTTTGGTTGATTCCCTGTATTGATTCACATGATTAATTCTAAACAAGATTATTTTTATTTTTTTTTACAGGAAATTGTTGATTGAGTATTTATGATATAAATAATTTCATGCGTAAATTATTAATTTTAATCGGTAGAATTTATTTGGACACCCGAATATTTTGGGCACCAATAAATTTTGCCGCCGTCGGCGATGAGCCTCGGCGAGCCGACGGTGGACTGTGATGACGTGATTCTGAGTCCTAATATAAATAATTATATAAAATACGAATAATAGAAATAATTGAATAATACCGGTGATTGAGAATTTGTGATTAGTGGATTAATGGTTGGGTTGTCTGTTAATTATGACGTCGATTAATGTTTCGACGGGTAGTCCGATAAACAAAGGAGACGCTGCCCGATTTTCGGAAACTGAATTGCGTAAATACGAAAGCGTATCCGAGGATTATCGGAACGTCGAGCAAATATAAGTAAATACATATATATCTATTTTATACAGAACCTGATTATATATTGTGCTGTATGTTTTGTCCAAAACGCAGTAACCCTAATTTCGTAAAATGACGAATATACATATTTTATAAAAACGAAAACTGGATCGATTTCGAGAATGTGAACCCTAATTATTGTCTGTGTTACCCTAATATGAATGATTACAAGTCGGGTTTGAATATTGTTGGGTGAGAATTAGTATCGAGGATATGTCAAGCATACCTAGACATCTAACGTAGGGTATTTCGACCCTGTAGGTTATAGTCGGGAACCTGAAAGTGGACAATGGACTAAAAATAACCTAGTGGTCAGTTGACGAGCTCAATAGAGTTTCAACAGAAAGACCTGAGTGTCAAAGTCGAATCCAATGAGATCTAGTGGTTGGAAATTAGAGCCTGAGTAGCAGAGTCAGCTCAGAGTTGATCAGTAATAGTTGTAAAGCCTTGTAAGGCAAGTATTTCTGAACTTTTCTTCAAGATATATTACCAATGTTTTCGAACTGTTTCATAACATGTTGCTATTATTAAACATAACTCCTGTTTTATAATGCAAGTGTTTTAAACTACTTACCCTTGAACCCTGATTATTTCTTGATCTTGAGCCGTAAGCCATATTCTTTGTAAACCATCCTTGGTTGATTCTCAGATATCAAATCACACCAATATGATACTACTCCCCAAAGGTACAACTACCAAACACCAAACACTAAAACAAAATTGTTTGAAAACACAGAAACTTTTATACTGCAACCATTCTTTATAACATCAAAGAACTATACCTTGAAAAATCACTTCTGACCTAATACCGGAGACTGATACAGATTGAAAACTATTTCTTATACATACCCTAAAATCCACTTGAGATATCCATAAGCTTCTTTATGCTTTTATTCAAGTGCTTAACTATCGTTGATTATGAACTTGTTTTATTGAATTATATCGTTTATTATATTGAACTGCTTTAGGATTGGATAGTTTTTATATATGTGGACCAGATTCGTGGTCAGACCATATAATGGTCAAATTAGGCCAATGTGTGCCTTGGATCCAGTAATTAGAGCAGTGCTGTGTGCTTGCTCGGGGTTAGTGCGTGACTGATCAGCAGCCTAACCTTGGTTTTAAAACTTAAAATGAATATCCAATTCTAATGATGAGTTAAAAATAAACTTGATTCCTGTGAATCATCTCATTTGATCATTGTTTAACCTCAATTATCGTTATCATGACTTGCTGAGCTAGTTAGCTCACCCTTGCGAATCTTTTATATATTTTACAGTTGAAAAGAATATGGATGATAGTGAAGTTCCTCAGTCCAAAGTGCGGGCTAAGGTTCCAATCGAGTTGGATCGAACTAGCAGAAGTTTCATGCGGCAAAGAGATAGTCTGATTGTAAGAATGATTTTATTATCAACTGTAAGTTAAATTAGTTGGGATTCGGTATGATGTAATAATTAAGGTTGTGGCTTGTTTTCATACTTTAACCTGTTGCGATCCGTGGTTTTGTGAGGCAGGGTCATTATAAATAATATTTCTTATACAAGTTTACATTTTGCGTATGTGTTGTGGACCCCAAACTTCTGACCCGGGTTTGGAGGGCGCCACAGGTTGGTATCAGAGCTACAGGTTATAAGTCACTGAAACAAGCCTAGATTATCGGGATTGGGTAGAGGGTTAGGATTAGGAATAGGAAATAGAAAGATAAGATGTCTTGAGGATGAGTGTGGCTATATAGTAAGTCTTCGGCACGGTTCGTGTTGCGATTCGGGATTCTTAGCTTGCGATGTGATTTTTAGACAACGACAATGGCAGATCCTGATTTCCCGATGTCATTTGATCGTTTGGAACTTTCCGTTCAAGGATCGTCATCTTCTCTCAGATTGAATTTGCACCTTGTTTCTCCATCAGTATTAATGGCACTACCTTCCGTTATGTCATTTGCACCTCTTCAAGCTATTCTACACTACTTTACCACCTCTTGTTACAAGACTATCTATTTAAGAACCTCCATTTGTTTATTTTTGTTTTACTGAACATTCAATTGCGAGTGTATCTCTTCAGTTTACCCTATATCCTGTTCTATACCCCCAGTTTAGAACTTGTCCTATGAAGCGATTGTATCTACGAGGATGGATTCGAGAGTTATAGTAAATGGGGAGCGCTTGAGAGATAAATAAAGGTGAGAAGAAGTTTAGAGAGAGAAGATTTGAGTATTTCAAAGGATAGCTGTTATCGGATTAAAATAAGTCATTAGTGACTAAGCCACCCGTGAATAATTATGGGATGAATTAGATGAATTTTGAAAGAATTAGAGAGAAAGGTATAAATATGGAATTTTTTTGTAAAATTAAATGATGATGCTATGATAAATGCGATATGTAAAGTAGTGATGTGATGTGATACGGGTAAACTTTGTTCTATGAAATAGACTTATTGACTATTGGATAGCCTGTTTAACTTAACTACTGTAATGAGAATGTCGGGAATATTACAAGTATGGAAGTTTTGATGTGGAGCTACTAATACAATAACATGCAACGACAATTGAAGTGACCATTGATTAAGGAAGATAAATGGACCCAATAAAGGAGAGGAGGTAGATTGGAGTGAACGAACTTTTATGTAATTGTTTCTTTAATATGGTACCTTGTTATAGGTCGGAAGGACAACAACCAACTCATATAGTAAGGACAACCAGGTTTGTGATTTTCCAAACTTTTTAAACAAGTTTTTGAAAAAGAATTTCCTTTACAAATTTCTAAAAGCCTTTTCAAATAAAATGATTTTTTTTAAAACATTGGTTGTCAAGTTACTATTTGAGTTTCTTGTTTGTTAGAAAGCCCAGATTACCTGGAAGGATGCTGTTTCAGACTTAGTATTGCTAATTTCGCGAACGAAGTAACCTATGATTATGAAGAAGTTGATTATTCCTAACAGTAAAGTGCAAGTATGGTTTGATAAAATTTACAACAGAATCAGCGTACGGAGTAACTATACATTCAATTACTAGGACTATCAGAGTTCGAAGAATTCATTGATTTAGCAGAAGCTGGAGCGTGATCGCAGAAGATTGGAAAGATTTCCAGACCTCTCTAAAAGCAGAATATTATTAACAAAAGGATCGTTATGTCGAATGGTACGTGGTTATTCTAAATTAAAAGAGGAATCTTGAAGTTACCTGGTAAGGAACGCCATTATGATCGAATTGTTAAAGTATTATCCGGGTGGGTGCGATATTAAAGATGCAAGACGTGACAAGTAGGAATCTACCATAATGCTTAATTTGCTAACGCATTTCAGTGTACCCTCTAAAGTTGCTATATGATGCAATTGGGATGTGATCGAACAAGCTCGAAAGATGAATACAAGTGAAATGTGGATGGTGACCAATGGTATCGCTCTAGTTTTCAATATTACAGCATATATTCCTATTCCATTCCTAAAAATGTATGAACTTCTTTTCTTAAATAAACTCTTTGCTATGATATCGAAAAAGAGGATATCACATTCCTTTAAATTTAATTGTTTCCCTCAAGTTTTGCTTTCTGATTGGGACAAACAGTGTTATGGTGAGACACTTTGTCAGAATGACGAAGAGTCGGGTGGGACGCCACCTAAACATGTGCTGTATGCCAAATGGTATGAAAGACTGGCCATCTTAAGTACCAGTGTGGCTGTTTTATTTCATATTCAAATCCTTGTTTCTTCTTCTTTTCAACTCTAATTTTGTTGAATTGTGAATTCTTCTAGTTGCTTCATTGTACTGTCATTCTTTGTAAGAGTTTTTCAAATAGAAATCAACGAATTATGGACCGAGCGGGCAAAGTTCTATCTACTTCTCACGCATGGAAAGCAAACAAGGGCATATGGCGAGAATTAATGCAAATCACTAACCCAGATAGGGATGCATTAAGAATCAAGGGAATCTACTCCAAGTAGGATACGTCTTCAAGAACGAGAATATGCGACTTTCCTGTGAAATATGTTGTTCAGATTATAGACATGACAACATGGATGACAATAGTAAGTACCTTATACGTTAAAGTATTAAAAGATGCGAGAGAACTTAATTATTTATCTCTCAAGGTTTTGTTAATAAGATGAATTACCCTGTTGAATTGATAAGATTATGGTTAAAAAAGGATTAACAAGTCAAGAACGTGTAGTTGTTAAATAAGTAAGTACTAATGGTGGAATTGAGGTTTCTGGAAATAAGTTGTGAAGAATTGATATCATGGAAGATAAAAGGTTTTGATATTATTCTAAGGAATAGATTAACTATGGAAGCATGATGCCCATACAAACCGTCGTGATGAAAAAAAATAGTCCTAAAGACGTTAAGTAAGAATATGATGAGATAAAAAGGAAGAAGGAGAGTAAAGAATTTGTTAACGATGATTACGGTGATCAAGATGTGAGCATTATGGTAGTCATGAGATAAATAAAAGTCAGAAGTAAACAAAATTTGAAGATTTTATAACGATTAAAGAGTTTCAAGATATGTTTTCAAATGGGTTATCAATATTTTCTCCAGATAGAGAAGTGAAGTTCACGATTGACTTAGCACCTGAAACAAAAGCCATTGACTAGGGCCTTATACAAAATGACACCAGTTAGAATGAGGAAGTTAGCAAAGCGGATGCAAGAAATGTTAGAAGAAGCAATTAAACCCAGCGTATCCCATGAAGTGTACCAGTACTATTTGTTAATAAGAAAATGGAAGTATGAGATTATGCGTCGACTAAAGCCAGCTCAACAAATTTACTATCAAGAGAAAGTATCTGTTACCTCGAACTACTGATTTGTTGATCAAACAGAAGGAGCAAAGTATTTTCTAAAATTGATTTAAGATTTGGGTGTTACCAATTGGAGATTGAACCTATGGACATAATCTTTAAGGAATATCTGGATAAGTTGTATTTGTGTTACTTAAAGTCAATGGAGGACCATGCGAAGTATTTAATGACAACGGAGGAGTTAGAGAAGAAAGAAGTTGTATGTAAAGTTGCAAGGTGAAAGTTTTGATGATAGAAAGCGTAAATAATTAGTGAGGAGGAGATTAGAGAAAATCCAGTAGAAATTAAAGTCACCATGAATAAAGAAAGGTCAAAAGCACCAACAAAAGTAAGAAGTTTTACCATGGACCGGCTATACTGAAAATTTGTACAAGGTTTCTTGAAAGTTGCAATGCCTTTGATGAAGCTAATTAGGAAAAGCAATAAGTGAGTATGAAATAGAGAAGGGTGAAGAAAGTTTTGTAGAGATTAAATGAAAGAATGGTTATAGTACCTGCTTTATCACTTTGAAGATATCAAGGAGATTTGGTAGTTTATAGTGATACTTCTCATAAGGGAGTAGGATGTGTGTTGATGCGGTATAATAAAGTTATTGTATATGCACCCAGACAACCGAAATCTTATGAGCAGAAGTATCCTACTCATCATTAGGGCTAACAGTAATAATATTTATTTTGAAAAATGGGGAGACATGATATGTATGGAGAAAGATGTAAGAGCTACGGACCATAAGAGTTTGAAGTAAGTATTCACGAGAAAAACAAATGTAGTGGCAATCGATAAACAAAAAAAAAGGAGAGAACGAACATAGAGACTATACCAGAAGGATTAACTTTAGGATCCTCGAAGTTGGAATTGGAAGCTAAAGTTCATAATCCAAAAGGAAGAAAGATGGATAGTGTGACCTTTCAGTTGAAGTTGTGAAGGGAAAGTTAAAATGTCAAGAGAAGATAATGGATCACGATGTTAGTAGTTAGAAAAAGGAAATTTATGCGCCACAGGTTGGTATAACGTGGTGTAAAAGGAGTACTTGGATAAGCAAACTGTATTTATTGATAACATCCTCAGCTACCCAAGGAATAAGAAAGTCTGCGTGGGATGCCCAAGGATTTTTCTCCAAAAATCAGAAGGAAAGCAACTATACGCTGAGTCTTCAAGAATGAAATTTTGACTAAGGTTAACAAAAGATTCTGAATTAATCCATTAACAACCACCTAAGCAAAACCGTATGGTAACGGGTGTTTTAGGCCGATAGAAAGGATTGGATATAATTAAGATCACCAAGGAGTTAATAAACAAATTGGACAGAGTGAAATCTGAAGTTCAAATATTTAAAAATAACAGTACCTGAAAATATGAGATTACTTTTCAACCTTAACTGATGAAAAAGAGTAAGAGATGTTCAAATGTTTGGAAACCAAGTTGAAAATGAGCACCGCCTATCATCCTTAAATGAAGAGTCAAAGTACGAAAGTGATTCAGGAACTGTAAGATATATTGAGAGATTGATTTTTTTTAGGAAAACACTGGAATGATTATTTATCATCGATGTCAACTTTGGAATGCTACTTTACCAAGCTTCATGTGAACGTGAGTGTAGGTTCCCCTTTTTATTGAGATGAAGTGAGAGAAATGAAGTTGTTACATTCAAAGTTAATTCGACACACCAAGAGCGTAGTGCTATTGGTTGAAGCAGCTCAGAGTAGACAAAGAAAGAAGGCAAAAATTATATTGAGAGAAAGTATGAGTATAGAAATAGGCTCAGTAGTGTTAGTAAAAGTGTCGTCTTGAAAAAGATTGGATAAATTTGAAGAGAAGGGACAAGCTAAGTCATAAAATTAGTGAACCATTCGAGGTATTGATAAATATAGATAAAGTTGTTCACAAATGATATGACCGTCACATCAGTGTGTACACCTAATGTATTTTACTTGTCAATGTTAAAGCGATAAGTATTGGGTTTGAATTAAGTGATTGATCAGGAGCCAATGGGGCTCTTGTCCAAATTGTTCAGCATATAGTGATCAATCCAAATTCTTGATCCTTAAAGGCAAGTCCTTGGAAATAAGTGCATACCTATTGTGAGTACGTTCGAACCCTCGAGTAGAAGAGTCTACTTCGGAATTAGAGTCAGATATGCTTGACAAATATCCTCACTTGTATAACTAGACCAGATTCTGAGGACAGAATCTTTTTAAGGGGGGAAGGATATAACGACTCGTGTATTCTTTTTGAATTATTTAATTATGCAATTATGGAAATTATTAAATAAATAAGATATGTGTGTTGGTTTCGACCGCTATGTGTTGTTTGATTACTATCCATATGTGATTTATAGTGTACCGGGTTGTCCGCGCGATTAATTATGGGATCTTATTGAATTGTTTTCACTTTCAAAAGTGGATTTAGTGCAAATTTATTTGCATAAATATTGGGAATGTTTCTAAAATTGTTTTTATGATTTTATAATTACAATAATTATTTTTAGGATTTTGTAAAATTGAGAAATCAATATTTCATTAGTTATTTATCTTTAAATGATTTTCTGAGTATGTTTAATGGTAAAATCCATATTTAATTCTAAAATTCTTTAAAAATTATGAAACTCATATTTATTTAAGTTTGGAATATTCTGAGATTTTTAAAATTATTTTGGAAATTTTCGGGATTTATTTCACCCGCACGTTGTTTCATTTAATTGATAAAAGCGGGTATAAATTGCATTTTAGAAATTATTTAAAAATTTAAAAATTTATATTTTCATTTACTTTGGGATATTTCTAATATTTTAAGACTATTTTCGCGAATTTTTGAATTTGTTTTAAGAGCAGCTCGGTTCGTTAATCATGAAATGCGGTACGAGTTGATTTCAAAAATGTTTTAAAAATTTTAAAAATTTTATTTTATTAGTTTTGGGATATTTATAAAATTTTAAAATTATTTTGGTATTGATTGGATTAAAATCTATTCGCTAAGTTGTAAAATGCCAGGCATAATTTAGGGCATTCGGAATAAAAAAATACGTGTTAAACCCTCAGAAATTGGGTTAACACGTGTTAAATTCTCAACATTTTATTGCTACGTGGCCTTGCATCAGGAAGCAGAGAACAATTTTATCAATTAAAACATCACACTCTCTTCCTCTCTCGGTTTCAATCTCTCGCCCTCTCTCATCTCAGTCTCTCTCTCACCCTATCTCCCCTGTTCTCCCTCTTTTCTTCTTCCCTTCTCCCGTTTCTTTCTCTCATGTCGCCATCGACTTTCTATTTTCCGGTTCCATCTTCCGGTGAGTTTCCGGTCGGGAACTCCGACGAAACCCTCGATTCCGTCCCTGTTCAGATAAATATATATATATGCAGATATGCTTGTGTGCATATATTTCCTTGTGTGTGTGTGTGTTTAGTGTGAGTGTGTGCCTGAGTGTTTGTATGTGTAGGTTTCGGGTATGTGCAGTGGTGATTGTGATTGTGGGTAGTGGCGCGTTTGGCGCGTATGTGCTGTGTAATCTGTTTGGTTGATTCCCTGTATTGATTCGCATGATTAATTCTAAACAAGATTTTTTTTTACAGGAAATTGTTGATTGAGTATTTGTGATATAAATAATTTCATGCGTAAATTATTAATTTTAATCGGTAGAATTTATTTGGACACCCGAATATTTTGGGCACCAATAAATTTTGCCGCCGTCGGCGATGAGCCTCGGCGAGCCGACGGTGGACTGTGATGACGTGATTCTGAGTCCTAATATTAATAATTATATAAAATACGAATAATAGAAATAATTGAATAATACCGGTGATTGAGAATTTGTGATTAGTGGATTAATGGTTGGGTTGTCTGTTAATTATGACGTCGATTAATGTTTCGACGGGTAGTCCGATAAACAAAGGAGACGCTGCCCGATTTTCGGAAACTGAATTGCGTAAATACGAAAGCGTATCCGAGGATTATCGGAACGTCGAGCAAATATAAGTAAATACATATATATCTATTTTATACAGAACCTGATTATATATTGTGCTGTATGTTTTGTCCAAAACGCAGTAACCCTAATTTCGTAAAATGACGAATATACGTATTTTATAAAAACGAAAAATGGATCGATGTCGAGAATGTGAACCCTAATTATTGTCTATGTTACCCTAATATGAATGATTACAAGTCGGGTTTGAATATTGTTGGGTGAGAATTAGTATGGAGGATATGTCAAGCATACCTAGACATCTAACGTAGGGTATTTCGACCCTGTAGGTTATAGTCGGGAACCTGAAAGTGGACAATGGACTAAAGATAACCTAGTGGTCAGTTGACGAGCTCAGTAGAGTTTCAACAGAAAGACCTAAGTGTCAAAGTCGAATCCAATGAGATCTAGTGGTTGGAAATTAGAGCCTGAGTAGCTGAGTCAGCTCAGAGTTGATCAATAATAGTTGTAAAGCCTTGTAAGGCAAGTATTTCTGAACTTTTCTTCAAGATATATTACCAATTTTTTCGAACTGTTTCATAACATGTTGCTATTATTAAACATAACTCTTGTTTTATAATGCAAGTGTTTTAAACTACTTACCCTTGAACCCTGATTCTTTCTTGATGTTGAGCCGTAAGCCTTATTCTTTGTAAACCATCCTTGGTTGATTCTCAGATATCAAATCACACCAATATGATACTACTCCCCAAAGGTACAACTACCAAACACCAAACACTAAAACAAAATTATTTGAAAATACAGAAACTTTTATACTGCAACCATTCTTTATAACATCAAAGAACTATACCTTGAAAAATCACTTCTGACCTAATACCGGAGACTGATACAAATTGAAAACTATTTCTTATACATACCCTAAAATCCACTTGAGATATCCATAAGCTTCTTTATGCTTTTATTCAAGTGCTTAACTATCGTTGATTATGAACTTGTTTTATTGAATTATATTGTTTATTATATTGAACTGCTTTAGGATTGGATAGTTTTTATATATGTGGACCAGATTCGTGGTCAGACCATATAATGGTCAAATTAGGCCAATGTGTGCCTTGGATCCAGTAATTAGAGCAGTGCTGTGTGCTTGCTCGGGGTTAGTGCGTGACTGATCAGCAGCCTAACCTTGGTTTTAAAACTTAAAATGAATATCCAATTCTAATGATGAGTTAAAAATAAACTTGATTCCTGTGAATCATCTCATTTGATCATTGTTTAACCTCAATTATCGTTATCATGACTTCCTGAGCTAGTTAGCTCACCCTTGCGATTCTTTTATATATTTTACAGTTGAAAAGAATATGGATGATAGTGAAGTTCCTCAGTCCAAAGTGCGGGCTAAGGTTCCAATCGAGTTGTATCGAACTAGCAGAAGTTTCATGCGGCAAAGAGATAGTCTGATTGTAAGAATGATTTTATTATCAACTGTAAGTTAAATTAGTTGGGATTCGGTATGATGTAATAATTAAGGTTGTGGCTTGTTTTCATACTTTAACCTGTTGCGATCCGTGGTTTTGTGAGGCAGGGTCATTATAAATAATATTTCTTATACAGGTTTACATATTGCGTATGTGTTGTGGACCCCAAACTTCTGACCCGGGTTTGGAGGGCGCCACAGACTTAGTTAGAGGAATGCCTCTAGTGGAATTCTCAAGGGATGGACTGTATGATGCTTGATAGAAAGGGAAACAAAAAAAAGCATCATTCAGTAAGAAGCTTGGATCAGCAATTGATGAACCATTACAACTGCTACACATGGATCTTTTTGGACCAGTCTATATATTGTCAATTTCAAAGAAAAGATATTTCTTAGTGATTGTAGATGATTTCTCAAAGTTTTGATGGACTTATTTTCTTGGTTCATAGGATGAAGCTAGTGAAATCATTATCAATCATATCAAGCAAGTCAACAATCATCCAGATTTCAAAGTAAGGAATATCAGGAGTGACAATGCAACTGAGTTCAAGAATTCTACCATGAGGTTGTTCTGTGAAGAAAATGGAATCTTGCATGAGTTCTCAGCTCCAAGAACCCCACAACAAAATGGTATGGTGGGAAGAAAGAAAGATCACTAATTGAAGCTGTTAGGACAATGCTTAAAGAGTCAAAACTCCCAACATACTTTTGGGCTGAGGCTGTTAACAGTGCATGTTACACTCAAAATATTTCTCTAATCAATCAAGCAAAAGGCATGACTCCTTATCAATTGTTCAAGAGAAGAAAACCAACCTTAAACTTTCTTCATGTCTTTGGCTACAAATGTTACATTCTAAGGAATCAACCTGACCACAAAGGCAAGTTTGATGCAAAGGCTGATGAAGGGATTTTTGTTGGTTATTCTGCTGGAAAATCATACAGAGTATACAATCTAAGAACCAACATTGTTATGGAATCTGTGCATGTTGTGTTTGATGATAAAAAGATTGATGGACTAACAGATGAGGGTCACCATGAAGGACTCAAATTTGACAATATTGAGATATATTGTGATGACAGTGAAGCTGAGGATGATGTAGAAGACACTTCAAAAAGGATTCAAAATTTGCCTTTGGATAATGCACAAAATGTTGCATCAGTTGGAAGTCATAATTCAACATCCGTTGATAGAGGAAATGTAGCATCCGTTGAAATACAAAGTGCATCATCCGTTGAAGTACATAATGGAGCATCCGTTGATCATAGCTCATCAACGGATAATCAAATTAGATCATCAGTTGATAAAACTCCTAGTTCCCTGCAAAGGACCAACAACTCAGGGGGGTTTCAACTAATCAACATTCTATCTCACATCATGACAATACTGAGGCCACCTCATCTAGAGCCAATCTACCACCTCAAAGGAAATGGACCAAGAGTCATCCCTTTGAACTGATCAATGGTGATGCAACATCTAAAGTGCAAACAAGAAGGGTTACTCAAGATGAATGTCTCCACAGTAGCTTTCTATCACAGGAGGAACCTAAGAGAGTAGAAGAAGCACTATTGGATCCAGATTGGATTTTAGCAATGCAAGAGGAGCTAAACTAATTGAAGAGAAACAAAGTATGGAAGCTGGTGCCCAAGCCAAAGAACAAGAGTTCTATTGACATAAAATGGGTGTTCAGAAACAAGATGGATGAAAATGGCATTATAATAAGGAATAAAGCTAGATTGGTTGCAAAAGGTTATTCTCGACAAGAGGGAATATATTTTGATGAGACATTTGCTCCTGTTGCAAGACTTAAAGCCATCGGAATATTTCTAGCCTATGCCGCCAATGCCAATTTCAAAGTCTATCAAATGGATGTCAAGAGTGCATTTCTGAATGGAGAATTAGAGGAAGAAGTCTATTTGAGTCAACCTCGAGGGTTTGAAGATCCAAATTTTCCAGACTATATGTATTATCTATTGAAAACACTCTATGGACTGAAGCAAGCACCTAGAGCCTGGTATGAGACTTTGTCAAAATTTCTTCTAGATAATCACTTTACTAGAGGTACTGTTGACAAAACTCTTTTCTTTAGAAATGTTAATGGCTCTACAATACTTGTTCAAATTTATGTAGATGATATTACATTTGGTTCTATTGATGATAAACTTTGTAAAAAGTTTGCTAAATTGATACAAAGTAAATATGAAATGAGCATGATGGGAGAACTAACTTATTTTCTTAGCTTACAAGTTAAAAAAGTTAGTTGTTGAATTTCCATTAGTCAAACTAAATATATTTATCATTTTTTGAAGAAGTTTGATTTAATGGATTGTTCATCTGCAAAAACTCCCATGGCCACTGCCACTAAGCTTGAATTAAACAAGGCTGAAAAGTTTATTGAAATTACAAGTTATAGAGGCATGGTTGGCTCACTTTTATATTTAACAGCTAGTAGACCTGATATAATGTTTTCTACATGTCTTTGTGCTAGATTTCAAGCTGATCCTAGAGAGTCTCATTTAGTTGCTATTAAGAGAATTTTCAGATATCTCAAAGGGACACCAAACCTAGGAATTTGGTACCCTAGAGAGTCTGGTTTTGATCTAATTGGCTACTCAGATACAGATTATGCAGGTTGCAAAATAGACAGGAAAAGTACAACCGACACCTGTCAATTTCTAGGGAATAAGCTTGTATCATGGTTCAGTAAGAAGCAAAATTATGTTTCTACATCAACAGCTGAGGCTGAATACATTGTTGTTGGTAGTTGCTGTGCACAGATTTTATGGATGAGGAATCAACTATTTGACTATGGGTTAAATGTTGATAAAATCCAAATATTCTGTGACAACACAAGTGCCATTGCCATTATTGAAAATCCAGTGCAGCATTCAAGGACCAAGCACATTGATATCAAATAGCACTTCATAAGGGAACATGTGATGAATGGTACAGTGGAACTTCATTTTGTTCCAAGTGAAAAACAAATTGCAGACATATTTACCAAGCCACTTGATGAATCAACATTCACAAGGTTGGTAAGTGAGCTAGGTATGGTTAATTATTCTTAAATTTATGTCTAAATTGTAATTTGTAATGCATCCTGAAATGAATTTGTTGCAAGAACAAAATTGGCTTTTAGTAAAGATTATTCTATCAGTGGATATTCCCTATCCGTTGAAAGACAAATACATTTCTGGAAATTTTATCGCTCGACGGATAACAGTATGTTACTCTTCAATGGATGACAGTTACCTTATCCGTTGAAGTGTCACATCACTCGATTCAAGTGAATCACAGCCATTGATTCTATTTCTTTATCCGTTGATATGTGTACACAGCTGTATGTAGATGTATTAATGGGTGGTTTTTAGAATACTTACATTTTTAATTTAATTTTATAACGGCTGTAATTTACCCAAAATGTGTTTAATCATTTTCTTTATGTTTTAGTTTGAGAAAGTATAAAGGCCCTTTTGATTTCTTATTTTCATTTTACGCTTTCTTGAATTTTCAAAAGACTTTTACTCTCCTTCTCTCCCAAAACTCTCAATTTTTCTCTGCAACTTCAAACTCATAACAATGGCTCCAGTAGTAAAGATGATGTCTCAATCTGGGTTTGTGTTCAGAAAGAATAACTTTGTAGCACTGGTGGAGAAGAATGAAGCTCACCCAGACTACCATAAATGATGGACTTCATCAGTAACTGCAAGCTCAGTTATGCTATGCTGGAGGCCCCAACAATCTTCTGTAAGGTTGTGGAGGAGATATGGACAATTGCTGAGTTCAACTCCACTGATATGACCATCTCCTTCTCTCTCAAAGGTAAGGACTACTGTATTAATTCTGATGATATTCAGTCATGCTTTAAATTACCTGAGAACAATGCCATGACACCACACACTGATAATGATGTATCTAGCATGTTAAATTCCATAGGTTATTCCCTTAATTCTACTAGTTTAGGTAGTATTAAGAGAAAAGGCCTTAGGAAGGAATGGAGTTTTCTCAGTGATGCCTTTATCAAGGTTTTCTCTGGGAAAATTAGCAATTTTGATGCTATAACTTCAGCTCTTGTTAATATGCTCTATATGCTAGTTTCTGATAGGTACTATAATTTTAGCAACTATGTTATGCTAGAATTAGGTGCCAAATTGGGTAACAAGGCTAATAGGGATAAAAACATCTATTATGCTAGATTTCTTATGTTATTGGCTAACCATGTTGCTGAAGGTTTGGTCATAACTAATGAGAGTAATAAGCTCAAATACTGGGCACAAGAGAAGAGGGTCCTTGCTGATCTTCTAGGGATCAACCTCAACAGTGAGGTGCTATTGGTATATCTACCAATAATGGATGCACCTCAGGTAAGTGAGGTAAATGTTTCTAAAACTCCTACTACTTCCAACCCCACTTCTTTGACTTCAAGTGTAGCTATGGGGTCTATAGTTGTGACCATATAGATCCCTACCAAAGCTACCAAAACTAAAGTTTCAAAATCCAAGTCTAAGAAAACCACCTCTGTTGTCTCCCAAAAGACAAAAGTTTTAAAAACCACTACAAACCTTGAGGGGAGTGTGCAGGGTGTAAGTGGTGAGGGGAGGGGTGATAATCAACAAAGCCCCAAGAACAAGGTTGGAGAGGTAAGAGTCAACCAGCCAAGCCAAGCCATAGTCTCCCAGAAGACTTTGGTGGTTGAAAAGGAATCAAGTTCATCCCTAGTTGCACCCTCTCAAAAGGGTGTAGCTATTGAAAATAGTCCCCAACCAGGGACACAAAACAAGAGGGAGAGGGACACTAAACCTAAACACTCACCAATCAAAGCCTCTACAAGGAGAAAGAGGGCTAAAACACAAGACACTCAACTGGGTGCACACACTGCACATGTGCAATCACTTGTATTTGTGCCTTCTCAAATTCAGTTTGATATGGCTCTTACAAATGAGGTGTCATAGCCCCACTCTCTTACCATTCAAATTGATACACTTCATGAATCTCCATCAAATTCTCTGGATGTAGATATGATTCTAACTATGACGCCCTCCAAACCCGGGATCTAGATTTGGGGGTCACTCGTCAATAAACCAAAATAAAGTAATCACAGCGGAATAATATAATAAATATGACCCCTTTCATGCAACTGGATCGATCACAGGTTATAGTATGAAATATGCACTAAAATAAACCAAATATTATTACAAACCATAAGTTTAATTAGTTTTACAACTTATTCAAATTTTATTACAAACCTCTAAGCTAGTTAAGCGTCCCAAACTGTCTACCTGGAAACACACAAAACTATCTACAATCACACAACTTCTAGTCCGACCTGGAACTCACGCTTGCCCTGGCCTAGCTGAAAGAATCAAGATATGAAACAAGTATGAGCGAAAGAAATGCTCAGCAAGCAGTAAATAGCTTATGATTTTAGACAACAACAATAATAAATCTGATGAACAAAACCAAACTACAATGAACAGTATCAAAACTGATATATATTTGATAATAAACAACATTTGCAATATATTATGTTTTGGGATTGGAATCCTCGAACGACGGTGGGTTGCCGCTGGTGATCAGTCGCGGAGCAACACCGGTATGCCGAAGCATATCCAACTAAACAAAAGGTACCCAAGGCACATATTGGCCTAGCAAGGTGTTATATCTTGTATAACACATAGCTCACACTGGACCGCCGCCACGGCCTCTTACGCAACCATCCAACCTATAAAAACAATTTTCCGTCAAAGGAGTTGAATCAAATGACATCCTTAACCACATAACTCCCCATTTCTCATGGTTCGGAGTTTTCTTAACAATCAATGGTGAAATAACCAGAACAATTAGTTATTCGCTAATCTCAATTCAAAGCGTCACTGCATAGAGTAATTTGTAGCGAAATGTAAAATATTTAACTATTCTGAACTTAGAATAGTAGAGAAATTGAAAGGATAGATTCAGAGTCAATACCACTTGAATGATATATGATGACATAAATAATTGCATAATATGATGCGAAATAAGCGTCACTTGAACAATAAGTGAAGTTAGGGTACTTGCCTGGTATGCTCAATAACCTCTTACTATAACTCTGCTTATAGCTGCTGGCTACTATCTCCGTCTAACACTTGACTGCACTCCTTGCTACTTGATTCTATAAACAAAAGGACTATCTTAATTGACAGAGCTAAACTCAATCGACGTAACTATACGTCTTGACATCTACCCGATCGTTTTTAACTAAGCATGGCATTTTAAACTGTAAACAAATAGCATATATATATCACGTAACACGTAATCATGGCATTTGTATAACACGTAATCATCTATTTCATATAACACATAAGTTAGATCATTAAAAGATACGTCCTAGGGCGTTTAGAATGAAAATCAGATCAATATTAGCATTTACCGATCAAATACCGACTCAAACTGATACTCAAATCAAATGACATTGCAATACAAAAGAAATTAGGTCTCAAAAGTATTTTTATTGGAAGCGCAATATTTTTCTGAGTCTATATGCGTTCGTTTCGTATTAAACGGACGAAAGATTTAATTATTATGAATATAATAAGAAATAAATAGATTTAAATCAATTAATAATAATATTAATTAATCTTCAAATATCAAAATATAATTTTTAAAAACCTAAAAATAATTTTTAAGAATTATTTGAATTAATTAGAAATAATTTTCATTTATTTAACTATTTATAAATAAAATTAATTGATTAATTAATTTTTAATCAATTAATTAAATTCATAAATAATTAACTAAAATGAATTATAAATAATTAAATCAAATGGTATTTTTGGAAAATAATTAAAGAAAATAATTTTTAGAATTTAAAATAATTAAATACATAATTTTTAGAATTTTAAAATAATTATTAATTGGTTTTTGAAATTAAATAAATGATTTTCAAAAATAGAAATATGAATTTTGAAAATAAATAAAACAGAAAATCGCACAAACAGGTTTTTAAGCTGGGTTTTGGGGAACAAGGATTAAAACCGGGTCATCAGGCGGGTTGAAGTAGGGTCACGAAGAACGAAATCGGGTCATTAAGAACCCAACCAGAGAATCACCAGATTCCGGCGACGGCCAGGAATCCGGCGAAGCTCCGACGAGGTTCAAAACGACCCCGATCGATACCGTTTCTTCGGTTTTGTGCATCGATTTAACTTCCACAACATCCAGGACTTCAAACAACACCACAACAATCAGAATCAACACCATATAATCAGTTTCCGACAAATCGACGAACGGAAACGGCGGTTTTCCGGCCAACCTCTAATTCTGTCAAAACCATAACCAATTTCAACAATTCTTGTATGAAACTAAAGATTGTAATCCTACCAATCCAATACAATAATTCATAACATCAATTCATAAACTATATAGTCTGAAATTCGACAGAAAGAAATATAAAAATTAAACAAAACGACGAACGTCGATTTTACGAAATACAGAACCTTGATCGACGATCTTGGTGTCAAAATGACGAGCTTGAGATGAGCTTTGATTTGATATATAAATCGTCAGCAACGGATTCTTGAAGCTCTCGAAATCGAATAATCTTTGGGATGAAATTAAGAACCCTAAAACCTAATTCCCAAATTGATTTTCTGATTTTATATATTCTTATTTTATTATATATTTTTTTTATAAAGTATGAAAACAAAAATAAAATAAAGTAGTTAAAATTTGCTATTTATACTATCGAAAAATAATACCCCAAAAATCAACTAAGGGTGTTTTTATCCTTTAATTATAATAATAAAGCCCCAAAATAATAATTACGGGGAATATTTTTAAAAATGATAAAATACAAAATTAATGTCAAAATTCTCCAAAAATTGCGAATAATTCAAAAACACAAAAATAAACGGTATTTGAAATACGGAAAATTTTATAAAAATAAAAACATCGATTTTGTGGGGTTTGTCGTCCCAGTGGGGTCCCGGTCCGTTGATTTTTGAAAAACGGAAACGATCCCTAAATTACCAGAAAATCCCGAAAACACGTAAAATACACTCAAACGCGCATAAAATCAAATAAAGCAGGTATCTTAATAAGAACGCTGAGAAAAACGCGTCCCGATTGCAGATAAGTTTATATAATTGCAATTTAAACATATTTCAATCAATCGAAAAAAATTTCTAGCCCGCACAGAAACACACATAACAGTTATAACATCTCATATCATGGCATTAATCACTTTGAATTTATAAAACACACAATATTTATTTCTTTAACATATAATATTCACATAATTTTCCCGGATATTACATCCTTCCCCCCTTAACAGGATTATGTCCTCAGAATCAGCCTAGGAAAACAAATAAGGATACTTGGATCGCATTTCGCTTTCCAACTCCCAAGTCGACTCTTCCACCTTGGGATTTCTCCACAAGACTCGCACTAAAGATACAGACTTATTTCTAAGTACTCTTTCTTTCTTATCTAAAATCTGCACTGGTTGCTCTACAAAAGACAAATTTGGCTGGATCTCGATTGGCTCGTATTCTATCACATGATTGGAATCAGGCAAATAACGCTTCAACATTGACACGTGGAACACATTGTGAATATGCTGCATGTGAGGTATTAACACTAACTCGTACGCAACTTTTCCCACACGCCTCAAAATCAAAAAAGGGCCAACATAACGCGGACTCAACTTTCGTTTCTTTCCAAATCTTGATAAACCCTTCCAAGGTGAAATCTTCAATAACACTGCTTCTCCAATTTCAAATTCCATATCTTTTCTGGTAGGATCAGCATATTTGCGTTAACGATCCTGAGCTGCTATTAATCTTTTTCGAATGAGTTCTATTTTCTCCTTTGTCTGCTGGATCAATTCTGGACCCAAAATCTTTCTCTCACCAACTTCTTCCCAACATATTGGAGATCTGCATCTTCTCCCGTACAAGGCTTCGTAAGGCGGCATCCCAATACTGACATGATAGCTGTTGTTATAGGAGAATTCAACCAATGGCAAATGCTCATCCCAACTCCCTTCAAAATCTAGTGCACATACCCTTAGCATATCTTCAATAGTCTGAATCGTCCTTTTACTTTGACCGTCTGTCTGCGGATGATACGCGGTACTCATGTTCAGCTTTGTTCCGAGACAATCTTGAAAACTTCTCCAAAATCCTGAGTTAAATCGAGGATCTCTGTCTGAAACTATGGATACTGGAACTCCATGTCGGGTCACAATTTCCTTAAGATATAACCGAACCAATTTGTCCATTGAGAATCTTTCATTGATAGGAAGAAAATGCGTTGACTTCGTCAATCTCGATAATAACCCAAATAGCATCATGATTTGCCCTGGTCCTCGGTAATCCAACTACGAAATCCATTGCGATATGTTCCCACTTCCATTCTGGAATGTCCAATGGTTGTATCAGTCCACTGGGCCTTTGATATTCCGCTTTGATTCGCTGGCAAGTGTCACACTTATTTACCCATTCTGCAATTTCCTTCTTCATGTTTGGCCACCAAAAGTTTTCTCTTAAGTCTCTATACATCTTCGTACTTCCGGGATGAATTGAATATCTGGAGTTGTGAGCATCTCGAAGAATCTCATCTTTCAGCTCAGCTACGTTGGGTATCCATATTCTGGAAGAAAATCTTAATATTCCTTTATCATCCTTTTGACTCCCTATTTCATCTCCTGTCAAACTGTCTCGTTCATGGCTCATTATTTCTTCCTGACATCTTCTTATTTTCTCTAATAATTCTGGTTGAAAAGACATTGCACATAATACTTCTATAGACATACTTGGGGTACTGACCTCTATTTCAAGCTTCTCAAATTCCTTGATCAACTCCTCGGATGAAATTATCACATTCAATCTTTCTTTTCTGCTCAGAGCGTCGGCCACCACATTTGCTTTGCCTGGATGATAGTTAATAGTACAGTCATAGTCCTTGATTAGTTCTAGCCATCTTCTCTGCCTCATGTTCAACTCCTTCTGGGTGAAGATATATTTCAAACTCTTGTGGTCCGTGTAGATCTCGCACTTTTCCCCGTAAAGATAGTGCCTCCAAATCTTCAATACAAACACTATAGCTGCCAATTCAAGATTATGAGTTGGATACTTTTCTTCATGTGGTTTCAACTGTCTTGAAGCGTAGGCTATCACCTTGTCATATTACATCAAAACACATCCCAATCCTTTGTACGACGCGTCACTGTAGATCACAAAATTTCCTTGTTCATCTGGCAAGACTAGTACCGGAGAAGATACTAATCTATTCTTTAATTCTTGGAAACTTTCCTCGCATTTCTCGTCCCATTCGAACTTCTGGTTCTTCCTGGTGAGCTTTGTCAATGGCGTAGCTATCTTTGCGAAATCTTGCACGAATCTTCTGTAGTAACCTGCCAATCCCATGAAACTTCGTACTTCTATTGGTGTCTTTGGCCTCTCCCAGTTGATTATAGCTTCAATCTTTGATGGATCCACTTCCACTCCTTTATTGCTAATCAAGTGCCCAAGAAATCGTACTTCTTTTAACCAAAATTCATACTTGGAAAATTTTGCGTACAATTTCTCCTGTCGCGGTATCTCCAAAACTATCCTCAAATGCTCTGCGTGCTCTTCTTCTGTTTTGGAATAGATCAGAATGTCATCTATGAACACAATCACGAATTTATCTAAATATTTCTTGAATACTCGATTCATCAGATCCATGAAAGCTGCTGGTGCGTTGGTTAATCCAAATGCCATTACTAGAAACTCATAATGCCCATATCTGGTTCTGAATGTGGTCTTCGGAATGTCCTCAGGCTTGATCTTCAGTTGATGATATCCGGATCTTAAATCAATTTTAGAAAACCATACAACGCCTCTTAGTTGGTCAAACAAATCATCGATCCTCGGCAACGGGTACTTATTCTTAATAGTTAGTTTATTTAGTTCTCGATAGTCAATACACAGTCGCATACTCTCGTCCTTCTTCTTAACAAACAGTATTGGTGCGCCCCATGGGGATACACTGGGTCTTATAACTCCTTTCTCTAGAAGATCTTGCAGCTGAGTTGCCAATTCTTTCATCTCCACTGGTGCCATCTGGTACGGAGCTTTAGAAACTGGTTCTGTTCCGGGTGCTAGATCAATCGCAAATTCAATTTCTCTATCGGGAGGTAATCCTGGTAGATCTTCTGGAAAGACATCTAGAAATTCGTTGACAACTGGAATCGCTTCTAGTGTTGGCACTTCTTTGCTGGTATCTACCACATGGGCCAAATATGCTTCGCAATTCTGACGCAATAACTTTTTCACTTGAGCTATCGTTAAGAACTTTTTCTCTTGCTTATTTCCTCGAAATATCACCTTCTTCTTACTATCCAAGGTCTGAAGTCTTACTTTCCTATTCTTACAATCAATTTGAGCGTTACTTTCTGACAACCAATCCATTCCTAAAATAACATCAAATTCTCCCAACTTAAAAGGTATCAAGTTGGCATGGAAATGATGTCCTCCTATCTCAATATCACACCTCGGGTACACTCGATCGACGAAAACTTGATCCTTATTAGCTAATTCTATCATTAACGCTTGTTCTAACAACTTAACTTCGCAATGCAGTTTATCGACAAAATCTTGAGAAATAAATGATCTTGTAGCTCCATAATCAAATAAAACTTTAGCATCTACAGAGTTGACTGGAAGCATACCTGCAACCACGTCTGAACTCTAAATAACATCTTTCATAGTCATATTGAATGTCCGGGCCTGGGGCTGATTTTTTGCTGGTGGTCCTTCAATCCTTGGCACATTAGCAGCTGGTTCAGTTATCTGGAAGTCCCTAGCAATATGCCCCATCTTTCCACATTTAAAGCACACTGTCCCTGATTTCTGAGCTGTAGTCTGACTTCGACACTCATTAGCATAGTGTCCCTTCTGATTGCACTTGTAACACAACACATTAGCCTTACAAATTCCAAAATGCCTTCTACCACAAAACTTACAGTCTGGTACTGGTGGACGATTGGGCCTCTGCTGATTTGAGTTCTGGAAACGGTTCCCATTCCCTGGTTGTGGTTTCTTAAATCCCACACTCTTATTGTCCTGAAACTCTGGCCTTTTATTGAAACGGCCTTGTAAGTTACCTTGTTGTTGGCCTCCTCCTGAGGTTTCTATTTTCCTTTTCTTCCCATCCTTTCCCTTCTGATACATGTCACTTTTACTTTCAATCACCATCGCTTTATGTACCACTGCCACATATGAAGTCAATTCAAACATGGTCACCCTATTCTGAATCCAAAATCTCAATCCTTGTTTAAACCTTCTTGCTTTCTTTTCATCCGTGTCAACCTGGTCTGGCACGAACCTCGCTAATTCAGTAAACTTAGCTTCGTACTCAGCTACAGTAAGATCTCCCTGGGTCAAGTTCAAGAACTGGATCTCCATTTGGTTCTTCATATACCTCAGGAAATACTTTTCCAGGAACAGCTCTGTGAATCTCTCCCAAGTTATAAACTCACCTCCTTCCAATGCTCGCGTGGATTCCCACCAATAGTTCACCTCGCCCTTTAGAAAGTAGCTTGCAAACTTGGTCTTCTGCTCAGCTCCTGCTCCGACCAATTCAAAAGCCTTTTCCATTTCCTTGAGCCATGCATTGGCTTCCACATGATCATCACTTCCCTTGAACTCAGGTGGCTTCACTGCTTGGAACTGCTTAAAAGTCACTGCAGGTGGTGCTGCTGCTGTTGCTGTTGCTGCTGCGTAAGATGTAACATCTGCTGTTGCATCAGTCCCAACATCTGGACAATCGCTGGATCCATCCGACTCTCGGTACGATCCTCTCCTGAATTATTCCTTCTCTTTGGTGCCATTATTCTGGTAAGAAAACAAGCAACATATATAATAATCTGTCAAGCATTGTGTCAAATATGTAGTAATTCCTTAGCATATTAAAGTTCGCAAACATTATATCTTCTCAAAATATCATAAACTTGCTACCATATTAACACAAGCGACATGATTTTCACATAATCCTGCTTATTATCTCAAAAATAATAACACAAAGAAAATTTACTCCGAATTATCCAAACCTTTTAAATCCTTGCTTAAAATCTTAACTAAACCAACAAAATAGCAGGGCAATGACACAAGGCCAAAAGCTAAACGCAAAATAGGGAACTTAAATAACTTAACTATAACCTAACCCAATAACCTAAATTTAATCCTATAAAAGCTAAACTACACGCGCCTGTCTTATGTGATCTTCCTATGACTCATCTATGATAATCCTAAGCTTGTTTCAGTGACCATAACCTGTAGCTCTGATACCAACCTGTGACGCCCTCCAAACCCGGGGTCTAGATTTGGGGGTCACTCGCCAATAAACCAAAATAAAGTAATCACAGCGGAATAATATAATAAATATGACCCCTTGCATGCAACTGGATCGATCACAGGTTATAGTATGAAACAGGCACTAAAACAAACCAAATATTATTACAAACCATAAGTCTAATTAGTTTTACAACTTATTCAAATTTTATTAAAAACCTCTAGGCTAGTTAAACGTCCCAAACTGTCTACCTGGAAACACACAAAACTATCTACAAGCACACAACTTGTAGTTTGACCTGGAACTCACGCTTGCCCTGGCCTAGCTGAAAAAATCAAGATATGAAACAAGTATAAGCGAAAGAAATGCTCAGCAAGCAGTAAATAGCTTATGATTTTAGACAACAATAATAATATATCTGATGAACAAAACCAAACTACAATAACTGAACAGTATCAAAACTGATATATATTTGATAATAAACAACATTTGCAATATATTATGTTTTGGGATTGGAATCCTCAAACGACGGTGTGTTGCCACCGGTGATCAGTCGCGGAGCAACACCGGTATGCCGAAGCATATCCAACTAAACAAAAGGTACCCAAGGCACATATTGGCCTAGCAAGGTGTTATACCAGTATAACACATAGCTCACACTGGACCGCCGCCACGGCCTCTTACGCAACCATCCAACCCATAAAAACAATTTTCCATCAAAGGAGTTGAATCAAATGACATCCTTAACCACATAACTCCCCAGTTCTCATGGTCCGGAGTTTTCTCAACAATCAATGGCGAAATAACCAGAACAATTAGTTATTCGCTAATCTCAATTCAAAGCGTCACTGCATAGAGTAATTTGTAGCGAAATGTAAAATATTTAACTATTCTGAACTTAGAATAGTAGAGAAATTGAAAGGATAGATTCAGAGTCAATACCACTTGAATGATATATGATGCCATAAATAATTGCATAATATGATGCGAAATAAGCGTCACTTGAACAATAAGTGAAGTTAGGGTACTTGCTTGGTATGCTCAATAACCTCTTACTATAACTCTGCTTATAGCTGCTGGCTACTATCTCCGTCTAACACTTGACTGCACTCCTTGCTACTTGATTCTATAAACAAAAGGACTATCTTAATTGACACAACTAAACTCAATCGACGTAACTATACGTCTTGACATCTACCCGATCGTTTTTAACTAAGCATGGCATTTTAAAATGTAAACAAATAGCATATATATATCACGTAACACGTAATCATGGCATTTGTATAACACGTAATCATCTATTTCATATAACACATAAGCTAGATCATTAAAAGATACATCCTAGGGCGTTTAGAATAAAAATCAGATCAATATTAGCATTTACCGATCAAATACTGACTCAAACTGATACTGAAATCAAATGACATTGCAATACAAAAGAAATTAGTTCTCAAAAGTATTTTTAATGGAAGCGCAATATTTTTCTGAGTCTGTACGCGTTCGTTTCAAATTAAACGGACGAACTGTTTAATTATTATGAATATAATAAGAAATAAATAGATTTAAATCAACTAATAATAATATTAATTGATTTTTAAATATCAAAATATAATTTTTAAAAACCTAAAAATAATTTTTAAGAATTATTTGAATTAATTATAAATAATTTACATTTATTTAACTATTTATAAATAAAATTAATTGATTAATTAATTTTTAATCAATTAATTATATTCATAAATAATTAACTAAAAAGAATTATAAATAATTAAATCAAATGGTATTTTTGGAAAATAATTAAAGAAAATAATTTTTAGAATTTAAAATAATTAAATACATAATTTTTAGAATTTTAAAATAATTATTAATTGGTTTTTGAAATTAAATAAATGAATTTTAAAAATAAATAAAACATAAAATCCCACAAATAGGTTTTTAAGCTGGGTTTTGGGGAACAAGGATCAAAACCGGGTCATCAGGCGGGTTGAAGTCAGGTCACGAAGAACGAAATCGGGTCATTAAGAACCCTACCGGAGAATCACCAGATTCCGGCGACGGCCAGGAATCCGGCGAAGCTCCGACGAGGTTCAAAACGACCCCGATCGATACCGTTTCTTCGGTTTTATGCATCGATTTCATTTCCACAACATCCAGGACTTCAAACAACACCACAACAATCAAAATCAACAACATATAATCAGTTTCCGATAAATCGACGAACGGAAACGGTGGTTTTCTGGCCAACCTCTGATTATGTCAAAACCACAACCAAATTCAACGATTCTTGTATGAAACTAAAGATTGTAATCCTACCAATCCAATATAGTAATTCATAACATCAATTCATAAACGATATAGTCTGAAATTCGACAGAAAGAAACATAAAAATTAAACAAAATGACGAACGTCGATTTTGCGAAATATAGAACCTTGATCGACGATCTTGGTGTCAAAATGACGGGCTCGAGACGAGCTTTGATTTGATATATAAATCGTCAGCAACGGATTCTTGAAGCTTCTGAAATCGAATAATCTTTGGGACGAAATTAAGAACCCTAAAACCTAATTCCCAAATTGATTTTCTGATTTTATCTATTCTTATTTTATTATATTTTTTTTATAAAGTATGAAAACAAAAATAAAATAAAGCAGTTAAAATATGCTATTTATACTATCGAAAAATAATACCCCAAAAATCAACTAAGGGTGTTTTTATCCTTTAATTATAATAATGAAGCCCCAAAATAATAATTACGGGGAATATTTTTAAAAATGATAAAATATAAAATTAATGTCAAAATTCTCCAAAAATTGCGAATAATTCAAAAATACAAAAATAAAGGGTATTTGAAATACGAATTTTTTTATAAAACTAAAAACATCGATTTTGTGGGGTTTGTCGTCCCGGTGGGGTCCCGGTCCGTTGATTTTTGAAAAACGGAAACGATCCCTAAATTACCAGAAAATCCCGAAAACACGTAAAATACACTCAAACGCGCATAAAATCAAATAAAGCAGGTATCTTAATAAGAAGCTGAGAAATACGCGTCCCGATTGCAGATAAGTTCATATAATTGCAATTTAAACATATTTTAATCAATCGAAAAAATTTTCTGGCCCGCACATAAACACACATAATAGTTATAACATCTCATATCATGGCATTAATCACTTTGAATTTATAAAACACACAATATTTATTTATTTAACATATAATATTCACATAATTTTCCCGGATATTACACTGACATCATTACCTGATTCCCCTTCTTTACAACTAAAGGGGAAGCCCCACTCTGAAGCTGGTGGTCATCATCTTTTAGATGATTTGTTGGACCACCAGCCAATTCTTTCTGACTTGGTTGAAGAGTCTGTGGAACAACATTTGAAATCAAGCCATACAAACTCAACAATCATGTCAATTTTCCTTCCTTTATCTATTCCTTCATCAACTAATATCTCTCATCCGTTGATAAGTGATTGTCCTTCAACGGATGTGCCTAACAACAGTCATCCGTTGATAGCAACAGCTACACCTTCAACGGATATCCCTTATCCGTTGATAGTCTCTACACAGCTTCAAACTTTATCAAGCTCTATCTCAAGTATAGAAGACATAGTGGCTGTCCAATCACTTTTAGGACTGAGGAAAGGGAGTGAAATGAGTGAGAGGCTGGGTTGCTCCTAGGCAAAAGGAGAGCTAATGAGTGAACAGATACACACTATTTCTTCCAGTATGGCAAAAGAGAGTGAGAGGAGTGCCACCTTAGTAGGTGAGGGTGAGGGTGTGAGTGGTGTGAGCCAGGGGGAGCCCCTGATGTAACAAAAGAGAGAAAACGAGAGAAATGCAGGTGCAGGAAAAATAAGGAAGGAATCAGCCATTGCAAGTTAGTTAAAGATTGTGTATGAGGCTGAAAAGGAAAGACAATTTCAACAACACTACAAAGTAGAAATTGATAACATTTCCTTGGATGCTGACACTTTTAATCACCCTGTTCCAGCCTATCAATTGCTGGCTGAACAAGGCAATGAGGAGGCAGAAAGGACCCTTAATTTGGTGCATACATCAGAATCGTTATAACGAGACAAAGCTGCTGTAAACCTGATGCCTTTTGTTGTTGGAGAGCCATCTAAGGAGTTTGGAGTAAAATCTGATGATGATGACTCTAGTTCTTTTGGAGGGGACATGAACTTAGGGGGAGATGAAGGCCCAAGTTCTATCCCAGGGTTGCCAGAATGGGCCTTGGCCAAGGAGTCTACACCAAGTCACTTCAATGTCTCCTTGATCAAGCAAATCATGTCTATTCAAAAAGCTATTCTGGAAACCACCAATTCAGATACAAAGGTTCTTCTCCAGGCACACCTAGACTCCTTGCACCTGATGAAGCTGCAAAACTTAAGACAGGGACTAGATTTGGATACAATCAGAAAGGATGTAGCTGAATTAAAGTCCTACACAACTCAGAAACTGGATGAAGCAGTGCCAACTGGCACAATGAAGGAACTACTGTTGAGGCTGAGAAAGGAATCTGATGCTGATAAGAAGATTGCCAAGTTGGAGGAAAGATTTCATGTCATTGAAGACTCCATGGTGACCATTCTACAAAATCAACAAGCTCAGACCAATCTTCTCAGGCAATTGGCTTAAGCACAGGGCTTGACCCCTCTCCTTGATGATAAAAAAAGGGGGGAGAAGAAACAAGGGGAGGGGGAGTCATCTCAACATGTCCAAATCTTAAAAGTGCTAGTGCCTGCCATCACTACTTCTCCAACACTTAAAATTAAAGGAAAGCTTGATGGAATTGACTTGATCCAAATAGCAGCAACTGAAATTCAAGTGAAAGAGTATAGGAGAAGATTGGATGAAAGAATGCATGAAGTGTTTAGCTCTACAACATCAAATTCTAAATCTGTGAAGCATAGCACCAAAGTAGAATCAATCACTGTGGAGCCAAATCCACTAAGGAGAAATAAGGTGGGAGAGACCTCAATGAAGAACCTGAAGCCAATAGTTCTCAAGCCCAAAACTAGATCAGACAAGGCCTCTGCAAAGAACCCATTAACTCTAGCTCAGCTGAAAGGAGTTGATTTTCCTCCTCCAAAGCCTGATGAAGATGAAGTTATGGGAAGGACATCAAAAAGCATAAAGAGGTCAGAGATGTAATAGAAAGAATGCAAATGGATATCATCTACTGAGAGGGAAAGAGGATCTGTGTGATTCAAGGACATCCCAAATTCTCTATAGCCAAGAGGGAAGAGACTATCAGGCTGAAGGCAGAAGCGAAGAAGTTAGAGGCTGGCAAAAGAGCACAAGCAAAACTTGAAAAATAGCTCAAGTCAAGCCAAGTTGAAGAAGAGAAGAAGGAAGCGAAGAGTAAAGAAGAGAAGAGTGAAGAAAACAAGGCTAAAGAGAAAATTGTAGAAATGGGGAGTATGGATGGTGCAGGTATGGAAGAAATAGTTGAGGAAAGAAAGAAATGGCAAAGGGGTCAAAGGACTAAGGCTAAGGCGAAGAGGATGAGTGATGATGAAACTGAAGAAACCAAATCTAAATCTCAACCACTACCCTCAATACCTAAACCTTTTGTCATTGATCCAAGTGTTAATATCCATGGTGAACCAATCATCCCTAAGGAAGAACCTATTGATTGGGACACCATAAAACTGCCTACCTTCTTAATCACACCTCCACCACCAAAGAAACAGAAAAGACAATCTAGAAAATCCATACCTCTCCCAACTTCCAAGAAATTCACTCAAAAATTTATCCCCAAGCCCAAGCCTCAAATTTCAAAGGATGATTATGTTCACATTTGTGACATAAAAGAATTTTCAGATATTGAACTCTACCTCGATGAGCTGGAGGAAGTGAGAGGTATAGATGCCCACAAACAGCTACCAGAAAGGTTGGTGTTCAAGTACAAGGCAAGTGTGGAAAGGACTTGGCCTCTTCAAAGGATTCTGAATGAGGGCTACTCTACCTTGATTAGAGTTCATGCATCTATGAAAATGGATACTGGTTTCACCAGGGATGCCAAGACTGAAGTTCTCAACAAGATTGCCAGCATCAGGAAAACTTGGAGGGAGTCTAGTTCTTTACCAAGAACACTAATCATCCCAGAGCATGGAATAACAATTCACAAGAAACCTCATTGGTTGATGGATTTCAGAGACAATAAAGGAGTCAGAAGATTTTTCAGACTTGAAGACCAACTTAAGATTGCCAGCAATGAAACTCTTAAAGATATGCAGTCTAAGTTGGATATCAATGATGAAGATGAAGCTAAATTCTACAGAAAACTCCAACTCCAAATAGAGGAAAATGACAGGAGGCTTGGGAGGAAAACAAGGGAACAAAGAAAAAGGAAATAATTTGCTCAGACTAGAGGAGCACCCTTGGAAACACACTGTAACTCTTCAACTCTATCTCTTGTACATACACTTTTGTAGCACTTTTGTAGTACTTTTGTATTTCTACTTAGCCTTAATTTCATACCGTGGGTAAGTGTTTTGTTATCATCAAGTTAACCTTAAATTTATGCCTATAATTCTAGTAGACATAAATTTGGGGAGATTGTTAGGAATATATGTGAATTTGTTTGATGATAAGTCTAACAAAACACTTTAAGTAGAAATCTAGTGTTTGTAGCCTCAACGGATAAGACCACTTTGGCTATCCATTGATGGAGTAGCTTTATTTAGAAACAAGTCTAGTTTTTAGCACATTCCAGTCTTTGTATTAATGATATAATTCTTAAAAGTTGTAGGAATTTATAAGTCATGTTGACTACTAGTGGATATGCAAAATGAAGGCCAATTGTAAATATTTCATGCCTTGTAATTTTGAATAAGTGAAGTAGTATCAACTGATAAGTGACAAGCCTTCAATGGATAAGAAATAAATCTTCAACGGATGTCTCTAAAGCTTCAATGGATAACATCCATCAATGGATGAGGTCATCAACGGATAAAGCTTCAACTGCTAAAGTATCAATGGATAAGTGCATCAACGGATAAGAGCATCAACTGATAAAGCCATCAACTGATAAAGCTTCAACGGATGTTCTATTCCCATAGCAGTTGACAGTGACAATTCATAAGCTGACAGAGGCACATGAGTTGACAGAGACAATTGGAATGTGGTAGCCTCTTGGAGGATTCAAAGAAAAAGCAGCATTTCCATTCTAGTGCAAAACAAGGAAGTATTCAAAGATTCCCACTTTACCTTGGATTGCATTGGACAGAGAAATGAAGAAGAAGCATGTGAAGACCATTTTTATTTTTGATTTTATTTTTGTCTTCACTTGTAAACTTGGTGATATAAAAACCAAGTTGTAGCTAGTAACTAAAAGAGATTTTCTGGAGCTGTTAAGAAATACTTTGAGAGAAAATCATCTAGTTTGTATTATGAAGCAACTGTGTACAATCATTTTGTATCACAGATTTCCTTATACATATAAATCTCTGGTGGAACAACAATCCACCAGAAAGTTTTAAAAAGCTTTGTGTTGTTTAAGTCTGTGTTTTTGAATTTATATATGTCTGCATTTGCTTTGAGAACTGCTTAAAACTTAAAAAAGTTTTAAGATTTACATTCAACCCCCCTTTATGTAAATCTCTGAGTTAGTTCATTGTAGAATAAGAGTTGTTTCATTTTGTGTTCTTGAATTTATATCTGTCTGAATTTGCACTTGCTATTCATACACACTTTAGTTCTACACACTTTGCTTTAGAAATTGATTAAAACTTGAAAAAGTTTTAAGATTTACATTCAACCCCCCTTCTGTAAATCTCTAAGTTAGTTCATTGAGAAATAATAATAAGTTTTAAAAACAAGGAATAAATACGAATTTTCTTTATTTCTGATATGGGGCGATTTTGTCAAAAACGGGTTCATCGAGCTTGTAAGGCTGTGGGTCTTAAGTGAGACCGATGTGACTCCTCCACTACCTGGAAATCAAACAATTGATGAATATTAAATTGAAGTATTATATTCAAGGAAAAATTATGAATATTGAAAGGTATACACGCCACCCATCGTGGCGTACCAAGTTCTATAGATTTTGAATAATTTAAGATTTGATGATTGTATACATTTAGCTATGAAAAATAATATAGACCACCCCAACATGGCATATTGTTTAGTAATAGGACCGAAGTAACATTTAAACAAATTTAGGTGGTATACATGTCACACATTGTGGCGTACCAGAAACTTATGGTGTTTAGATGTTAGTGCATTTAATTTTAATAATTGTTAGAGGAATCAATAGGTCTTAATATTTAATGCACCCTTATTTATGTGTAATGTGATGTTTTTTATGCATGATTCTCAGGATAAAATGGGCGTTAATCCACTTTTCACCATACTCAAGGATAACAAACTTACCGGACCTAACTATATTGAATGGAAACGAAATTTGGACATTGTGTTGACTTCTGAGGAGTACAAGTTTTGCACTTAAAAACCCAAGCTTGATCAGCCTGCTACTGATGCTCCTGAAGATGAGAAAGAGTATTATAAGCGGTGTATAAAGGCTGATGAGATGTCGCGATGTTATATTCTGGCAGCAATGTCGGGTGTTTTGCAGCATCAGCATCAGTCTATGGCCACTGCTTAGGATATGCTCTTTAATCTCAAGGAACTTTTTGGAGATCAGAATAGGGCTGCTAGGCAAGTAGTCATGAAGGCTTTAATGAATACTCAGATGGTTGAAGGAACACCTGTAAGGGATCATGTTCTCAAGATGATGTCACATCTGAATGCAATAGAGATCCTTGGTGCTGAACTTGACGGGGAAACCCATATTGAAATTATCCTTATGAGCTTGTCCAAGAGTTTTGAGCAGTTCCGCTTAAATTACAATATGAACAAGAGGGAGTATAGTCTCGCGGAACTGCTGACAGAACTTCAGTCAGCTAAAGGATTATTTCGGCAGAGTGTTCAAGTGAAAGTGGCTGAGAAAGGTTCTTCCTCTAAGCCGAAAGGTATTAAGAAGAAGAAAAAGGCTCAGACATAGAAAGCTGTGAAGGCAATGGGAGTTCAAGGTGGTGTAAAAAAGCCTAAGGGAAAGTGCTTCAGGTGCAAGCAGTCAGGTCACTGGAAACAGGATTGTCCTCTTCCTAAGAAGACGAACAATACTGGTATGTCTCTTTCTCTAGTTATAGAAACATTTATAGCGGCTATATCTACAAGCACTTGGAGTATAGATACAGGAGCAACTGATCATGTTTGTAATTCTATGCAGGGATTCCAGCTATCCAGAATGCTTAGAGATGGTGAGATATACGTGTTCATGGGAGATGCTACGAAAGTAGCAGTATGAGTTGTTCATTTATCTTTTGGTTCTGATAGGATTTTGGTTTTGAACAATTATCTTTATGTACCTTCTTTTAGAAGGAATTTAATTTCGGTTTCTAAACTTGCTTTGGATGGTTATAATGTTTGTTTGGATCGTAATGTTTCAATTATCATGAATAAACGAATTATATGTTCTGGAACATTGCAAGACAATTTGTATATAATTAATCCTAGTCAACCTGCACTGCAACTGCAATAAAGGGAATTGAACAACATATCTTCTAACTCTACTAAAAGAAAGGAACCTTCTAGTTTGAACCAAACATATATTTGGCACTTGAGATTAGGTCATCTTAACTTGAGGAGGATTCAAAGAGTGGTAGTAGACGGGCCTTTAAGCTCATTGGCAGTGGAGCCATTTCCAGTTTGTGAATCCTGCTTGGAAGGTAAAATGACTAATAGGCCTTTCAAGACAAAAGGGAATAGAGCCAAAGAAGTGTTAGAATTGGTTCACTCTGATTTATGTGGACCCATGAATATCCAAGCAAGAGGTGGTTATGAGTATTTTGTCACTTTCATTGATGATTATTCTAGATATGGGTACGTTTATTTTTTGCGACGTAAGTTTGAGTGCTTTGATAAGTTCAAAGAGTACAAAGCTAAAACGGAGAAATGACTTAACAAAAGTATCAAGTCACTATGATCAGATCGTGATGGCGAATACTTGCTTGGAGAATTTAGGGAATATTTATCAGAAAATGGGATAGAATCCCAGTTAATTGCACCAGGCACACCCCAGCAGAATGGTGTAGCAGAGAGAAGGAACTGAACTCTTTTAGAGAGTGTTAGATCAATGATGAGTTATTCGGATTTACCCAAGTCATTTTGGGGAAATGCCTTAGAGACAACAACTTATCTTCTGAACTTAGTACCTTCTAAGTCGGTTCCTAACACCCCCTTAGAATTGTGGACCGGGGACAAACCGAGTCTAAGACACATTCGGATATGGGGTTGTCCAGCACATGTGCTGAACAAGAATGCGACTAAGTTAGAATCTCGTACAGAACTAAAGTTATTTATAGGCTACCCCATGGGAACAAAAGGTTATTTATTTTATAGTACGAAGAATCGGGATGTCATTGTTAGCACCAATGCAAGATTCTTAGAGGAGGACTATATAATGAATCACAAACCCATGAGTAGTGTCGTTTTAGAGGAACTAGTGGGAGGGACGAATAATACCCATGAAGCTATAGTACAAGTAGAACAACCACAACAAAATGTACAACCTGTCACTAATACCGCATCAGTGCCTCGTCGTAGTGGGAGGGTTGTTAAATAGCCTGATAGATTCATGTTTTTGGGAGAGTCTTCGGGCTTGGTCTCTAGTGAACATGATGATGATCCCCGTACATACGAAGAGGCAGTACAAGACAAAGATGTAGATATTTGGCAAAAGGCGATGGAATCTGAGATGGAATCAATGTATTCCTATCAGGTCTGGGAGCTCGTGGAACCACCCAGAGGTATAAAACCTATTGGATGTAAGTGGATCTACAAGAAAAAGAGGGGATTAGATAAAAAGGTGAAAGCCTGGAAAGCAAGACTTGTTGCAAAAGGGTATACTCAGAAAGAAGGTATCAATTATGAGGAAACCTTTTCACCTGTAGTCATGCTTAAGTCAATCCGTATTCTTTTATCTATTGCAGCTCATCTCGATTATGAGATTTGGCAAATGGATGTCAAGACAGCTTTCCTTAATGGAAGTCTTGAATAAACCATCTATATTGTAATAACTCGAATTTTTGAGACCTTGTAAAACGTTTAAATAAATAGTAACCCTGACGGACGGGAAAAACTTTTGAGCCCACACTATGTAGTGCATGAGAAAATGAGTTTCAGAGTTGATTTTACGATTATACGTACCAAATGAGTGTATGTAAACGCCATTAGTTTTCGAAGAAAATGAACTTTGAAAAACGACTGTATTTACGACTCATCGAGGATTACGGGAATCACAATATAATTACAAGATTAAAACCTTACAGATTTATATTCAATTAGGATAATTAAAAATATAAGGAATGAATATGAAAGGAATTACGTCGCGAACCATTTATGAGTAAGTATTATGAAAATGTTTAAGCAACCGAGCGAACGCGTAAACGATTAAATAAATGTAACGCACTAACTAAACCATGGTAAGGAAGTAACCATGGTTACTTCATCAAATGGTGAGCTAACCATAGGATGATCAAGCTAGCTAGCAAAATAGTGTGCTAAGGGAGCTAACCATGTAGTTTAGCTTGTAACCTAGCAAGATACAAAGATTTGTCCCTAAGATTTGCAACCAAGATTCAACCTAGAATGCTATACTAGGAGAATAAAATCAATTGTAAGATATCACCCCATCTTCCTAGAAGCAACCTAGCAAATCAACGAAGCTAAGCAACCAAGAGGAGTATAAATACCCCCTTGATGCTTCCATTCGGCCCTAATAAAAAAGGGAGAGAATTCAAATTCAAAACTCAAAGTTCTAGCTCTTGTAAAATCATCCAATTAATTCTCAAGCCTCCTGGCAATTAAAATAAGGTAAGAAAATTCTTTCATCTCTTTTTATCAAGGTTTGATGGGTAAAATAAAATCAAGAAACTCACTAGTGAATAGTATGAATAGTAACCTCTCTTTGGTTTCCTGATTTCAATGGTGGTTTTAGGTTCTAAAAATCATACCAAGCACTTCCAAGCCTCCACCATCCTCAAGAACACATCTCAAGCTTTCAAGAAAGGTAAAATTCTTTGGCCCAACTTTATTTAAGATTCATTTTTTAGATCCATTTAGTATGTGGTAGAAAACCTAGTGTAATGAGTGTTATTGAGGAAATCTTGATGATTAAGTTAAGTAGATTTAAGGTTGGTTATTGTTGCCTCAAGAACATGATGTTCTTGAGAGGAGTTTGTGTTTTGATGATGATATGATGATTGTTGGTGGTTGGGTTAAGAGTTAGGGCGTAAACGAA
Source organism: Apium graveolens (assembly GCF_009905375.1). Taxonomy (NCBI): domain Eukaryota; kingdom Viridiplantae; phylum Streptophyta; class Magnoliopsida; order Apiales; family Apiaceae; genus Apium; species Apium graveolens. The sequence continues at coordinate 204,704,450 of NC_133650.1, forward strand.
ACTCCAATCGTAAACGTAACTTCGTTAAAACCAACAAATCGTAACTTTAAGATTCTGCAGAAAGTCCCGAAGTTTTAAACTGTAGTTTTTTGAAAAATAACTTTTTTTAGGATGGAAAATGTTATAAGGATATTTTAGGCGCTTCAATCACTTGATTCCGATTTACGGATCAAAAGTTATGGCCGTTTTAGTAAAAGTGATTTACGCGACAAAAACTGCTAGAAATCACGAACTTTGAAAATATAAAGGATAGACTTAAAAGTGTTCATAAATCATGAAATTTTTACAGAGAGTAACATATTGAGTTTCCTAACTGCCATAAAAATTTCAAGCGAAATTAATGATTTCTCAATTTTATAAACATATCGGAACCGAGACCGTGCGAGTAGAAACCGTAAGAATCCATAAGCGGAGCCGACGACGATAATTAGAATGAACCTAAGATACGTAGGAAAATGAAGCGACCATAATGTGAATATAACTTAAAGGAATAATAAGGGTAGTATAAGTTGAGAGGGTGCATAATAAGTAGCACATGAGTGCGAGTCGCCGTAAATTAGAACGGGGCCTAACGAAATGAAATGTGTTTATGGTTATAGATTTCCGAGCGGAACCTAGAGCATCCTCCACCTCGAGATACCCAGGCAAGTTTCCGAACCCAACTCCATTTTTACTGTTGTGTTGTGAAAGGATTGTTTTACTATCATTGCATAAATACCATGTTTGCCATTATACGTAGTTGTTGAAATTTCGCATAATGTAGCGATGTTGTATGATAAAGTATATATCGTGAAATGTTATTTCGCTTTAAAGCGTGACGTATTATATAAGACCGAGAGTCGGTCGGGATTTAAGATAAAACCCGGGAATCATTCTGGCGATATTATAGGATGGTTATAAGTCCATAGTAGAACGTTTTAAAGGGACTCATCTTTCACTTACGAAACATTAAAACACCTCGAACTTTTATTAAAACGATTTTCCAACGATCAAATTCCCTCAACTATATTTTATTGTTCGAATAATAAATACTATATACTTATTCCTTATTATGGGAGTAGTATACTCCAACGATTATTTATTTCAAACCCGATTAATCACTATAAATTATTAATTATGGAGACACAAACCAGTTGAGGAATATTATTTTAAATATTCTTTTAGAGAGTAAACCCATTCGAGGTTTAATTATTTATCGATTATCATTTAATTATTTATTAGTTATTAAAGGGTTTATTATTGATTTAAAAATCATAGATCCTGATTTAAAATATACTTTCTGATTTCAGAATATCATTCGAATAATTTCAGATCGTCGGTGAATATTATCCCGACTTATTTAATATGTTGAATATAGTTTCAGGGAGAAACTTTTCCCCCTATTAATTATCTGTTGACAACGGTCAACTCACATCCTTAGTACTTCCTCCGAAATTCTCGGAAGTATATATATACATATATATACACTTATATCTTAGAGAGATAAGCTGTTTCTTTCAACAAGCAAAACGCTTGGTGAACTTCGATGTAGTTCGAGTTCTCGAGATTGATAGAATTCTTTTGAAGGATAAGGGAGGGGTAGACTCTAATACTATGTGTGCTAGATGGACTACCAAAGGTACCGTAGGCGAAGGTACTCTGTGTACGCAGGAACTTGTGAAGTATGTGTATACCCGAAAATGGGACACGTAGCCCGAATGCGGTAAGGGTGATAACTGGGATACGAAGGTGTCGTCCTCCTACTAGTAGAAAAAGTTACTATTATCGTATTACCACTGATCATCGTATACGGTGGCTCCAACGAGTGTCCTAATTCTTCCAATTGGAATTGAGATGCAATACCGTAACCCAAGCCTAGGTGCTGGGATTACTATTAAGGTATTCGCAGGATATTAAAATACCTTAAAGAATTGTTTTCATAAGAAGGTGTGTATCACCAAGGAAAACTATTTTCGAATAAAACATAAATATCATATATGATGTTATCATACAGTCATTTTCATACTGTACATTATTATGCTGGGCATTATAGCTCACACTTGTTTTCTTAAATTGACACAACACAACAGTGAATCAAGATGCCTGCCATGAGAACCACAGCCAGGAAACGGGTAGTAAATGGCTAGCTGTTCCGTAGATTGTTTGGTGCTATACCACAGGTAGTCAGAATAAGCTGGATTAGTTTTTAGTTGTTTATAGTTCGGCTTATTTATAAGTATGACTTATGTAAGGTAAGAAACAAGAAACGTATATTTGGCCGGTGGACTAGCCTTACTTAAAGGTCACTCCCCGGTAAGATTAATTACTTTTGGGTTGTAATAAATTGGGTATGCACTTCTCAATCAGTCTCATTTTGATTATGCTAGGACTGTATTATGTTTTATTGGAGATAGAATGCATGAGGATAGGAATACAGTGTACTTTGCTAGATTTTGTCAATTGATTTATAGTTACTGTACTTCTGAGGAATATCAATTGGCCAGTGAACTTATTGAGCCATTCAAACTAGCAAAAAGGGCATTTACAGACTTGTTAACCGCTAATAACAAGAAACAGAACCTTAGAGCTCTTCAAATTCCAAACTTTGTTAAACAAGCCCTAGTAAATGCTGACCCAGATACTTATACAATGCTATATCCTGATATCCAACCAACCAATCCACCACAACCATCATAACCTACCACACAACCACAATAACAAACACAACAACCTCAATCATCAGCACATACAGTAAGACCTTCATCATCCAGGCCAAAGAGGACAAAGACTATGCCTTAATCTCAACAGAAAAGGAGGAGAATGATTCTTAGGGATGAATTAGCAGATGAATCACATGTTCAAGCATCAGAACCTATTGCTGTTGAAGCTGAGGAAGTCATTCCTCAGAAAGGCAAAGAAGTTGGGATTTCTAGGCCTCATAAAATGCTTAGAAAATTAAGTTCTGATACTACTCCTGCTATAGTCTCTCCACCCTTGAAGAGATTGAAGAAACAAAGAGCTAAAAGAGACATAGCTAAGTAAGTTTCAGAAGATGTGGAATCAGCAACTAAGGAAGGGGATCAGGAATCTCTGATCCCAAAGGAGCCAATTGTGATCGAATCCCTTCCATCTACACAACCAAAATTTGCGGAAGCCACTGAATCTACACCTCCACTGTCACCAATTCAAGATGAAGAGACTGCTCAAGATAGAGTGCATACACCTCCTATGTCTCCACTTAATGATCCATTACATACTGATGCACCAGGTACAAGTACTGATGTTGATATCCACAATCTAAATGTACTTGCAGTTCTGTACTTGGAAGCTCCTCACCATCAGCCAACTCCTCACAACTCTCCACCTACAACACCACCTCTTGATGCTGAATTTCATGAAGATATTCCTACAACACCACTTCTGGATCAAGAGTTTGAAGATCAGAATTTGGGTGAGCATCAAAATATAAGTGTTGATCAGAACTTAGATGCATATCAGAATTTAGCTGAAGATCAGAATTTAGCTGAAGATCAGCATTTGGATGATAATGATTCTGAAACATCCATAGCCTTACACACTATAATTTTATCAGAGGATGCGGATTCTGTAAGTTCTGATGCTGGTGATGCTGATAATGTGGGTGATGCTGAAGCAGCTGGTCCATCTGGACATGCACCTCAACAAATTATTGGAAAAGCTGAATTAATCAAAAATTTTATTAGAGAGGATGCACCAGTACCTTGGGAGGAAACTCCAAGAGGAGAGGAGTGGATCAAGAAGTGGAATGACTCAGAATTCACATCAAATTCAAACATTCTTTCTGAGCACATTTCAAAGGCTAATGAGTTACTAACAAGTGCTGATTTCAAAACTCAACTCTGAGTCAGTACAAGGAACCTTCAAGGTCACCATTCACATACTCAAGACAAAGTTGACAAGCTTCAAGACTCAATCACTCAACCGGATATGAACTTTTCACTGGATAAGAAAAGATTTTTTAAGCCTGCCTTTAACAGAGTTGAGGCTATTGAGAAAGCTCAGGAGAAACAGCAAGCTCAGATTGCTGAAGTACTAAAGAATCAAGCTTCTCAACAAGTTTAACTAAATGAAATCCAATCTTCAGTGGAACTACTTCTCTCTCTCCTACTACCTGATGATGCCAGAAAGGGGGAGAAGGTGGTTAATTCCTAATGCTCTACTGATTTAGCACTGGAGAAAAAGGATGATGGAAATGATGACCAGGGAAACTCTGAAAAGGGTAGAGGTCATGGTCAAGGCAAAGGCTCTTCATCTAGGAAAGCAAGAACTTCTACATAGAGATCAAGCTCTGATGCTGATAAAAGAATAAGTTCTGATGAACAAGTTCTGACTAAGCCTGATATTCTGATACAAGGTGAAAGTCAAGAATCACAGAAGTTTATGCAGACACTGAAGCTGAAGGGGATGGAAACAACAGTCTACTATCAAGACCCCAAGATACAGAAGCTGGATGAAGAAATTTCAAAAAGACTATTTCTCAAAGACAATCCAGGAATGGACTTTAAAAGTCTGAAGGAAGAAGAAGCCAGACTTAAAGCAGAAAATGTCAAATCCAAGTCTAAAGCTTCTATTACTGCAAAGAAACCTCCAAAGCCTAAGAGCATTGTGATTAAAGAGAAGACAAACTCCGAGGCAACCAAATCCAAATCCAAAGCCAAATCACAAGTGGAGGTAGATCCAAGGTTCAAGGGAAAAGCTAAAGTTGATGATTCTATAAAAATCTATCTGCCAACCATGGATGAAGAAATAATTGTTGAAGAAGATACTAGTCTTACTCTGAAGAAAAAGAAGATTTCTCAACCAACCTCTGACATGGATCAAGTTGTTCAGAGTCAAGATATAGTACGTTCTAATATGACAAGGAAGCAAGCAACCTCTGACATAGCTCAAGTTGGCTTGATATTAGAAGATGAAAACAAGGGTACATTAACCTCTGACAGTGTTCATGGTAAACCTACTACTACTCTACTACCAGGATTCACAAAAGCTCAACAGAATACTCAACCTTTGAAGACTACATCAAATGTTTTTGAAGCCATAGTAATTCAAGGGAAGGAAGCAAAAGATAAATCAGGATTAGGAAATTCTGAAGAGAGATGAATTCATAACACTTCCTCAGATCCAACCTCCCTGAACCTGGTGTAGGAGCAACTCCTGAAAGATTGAACCAGTTGGAGTCTGTACAAATGGTCTATCACACTAAATTGGAAGAAGACATTCTATTGTGTTTCATGACTGATGGAAGAGTGTACCAGATCAGGAAGGATGCTATTCACCTGAAATACTATGAAGAGTTGCAGCATGTGCTACATTTGCTTCAGGTGAAGAACAGATCAACATATGGTGTTTCCAGATACATAAGGTCTGATATTAAAAGACAGAATAAATTATTCATGGTAAAGTCTGACAGGCCATACTATCCAAAGTACAGAGCTCACAATGGAGAACTTGTGGAGATGAAGCCTAATACTTCCAAAATCACTACATTTTTGGGTATTAAGGCACTGGAGTTCAATATGAAGTCTGACAAAGCCTATCTAATCAGACTAGATCAGGAGATAAGAAAGTGTAAAATCAATGATCTCAGATCTGCTATTTTCCAAACCGGTGAAGACACTGTAGAGCTTAAGGAAGCAAAAAGGAGGATGCATAATGAACTTGAATATGCTGAGAGGAGTCTGTTAAAGAAATATCTCAGAACAACTCCTGATATTCAAGAGATCACACACTAAAGCAAGTCAAGGACTACAACAGCTCAAGTCTTGAGAAGAAAAGAAGACAAAAGCTGATATCAGACTTTAAGGATGGTAAAAGCTACAAGGACTGTAAGTTGTAGTTACCTAGTCAAACTCACATGCATTTGTACTTAATGTTTTTGACATCATCAAATCTATTAACTTGTATATTATGCTAATTTACAAGTTGAGGGAGATTGTTAGATATATTTGTGATATCATGTCTAATATGATTTGTGTTTAGTTTTCAGATCTTAACTACATGACAAATCAGGACTTATTGCAAATCAGAACTTACTGGAGTCAGAAATTAAGTTATCAGAAGATAATTATCAGAAGATAATATCAGAACTTAAGTCAAAGAGAAGACTTTCAGATAAGAAAGGCGGCTGATTTACAGGAAAGAAGATCAAGACTAAAGCAAGAGAAGATATGCATGGAAAGGAGTTTTCTGAAGACTAGAAGACTTGAAGAAAAAGATAGCTGATTGATATATTTTAGGAGACAGATTTGTATTCCATATCAATTAGAGATTATCTTGTAAGTGTGTACTATATAAACACAACTTAGGGTTTACACTAAAAGTGTTATTAATCGAGAACATTATTCTTGTAACCTAGCAACTCTTAGTGATATTTATTCATCACTGAGAGAGAAACAGTTCTTATTGTAACAAAGCTTATTCATACAATTGTTCTTTGTTCTTTGTTCTTTGTTACATACTTGTGTTTTAAATTTGATTTGATTGTGAGAACACTGTATTCAACCCCCTTCTACAGTGTTGTGTGGCCTAACACACACATTTTAAGATATATATATATAAGATATAGTTTTTTAACTTAGTTTTACAATTTTATATATTTAAATAAAAATTGAACGCTTAAATATTCATTCAAAAAAAAAATACTTAAAGATAAGTTGCGGAACTATACTTTATATACATCTTAAAATGCGTGCCGAACATTTTTTCCGAAATGTTAGGAAATGAAAGGGACATGACTATAATTTTATTTTGAATGGGATAAATATTTTGTATTATATATTCATATCCAAAGTCAATATTCTTGTTTTTTATTTTTTTATTTAATATTCAAGTATTAAGATTATTAATTCATGTAATTTGCATTTTAACTTTGTTTTAAAAAATATTATAATTTATAAGTTATAATTTACCAAACACCTTAAAAACTTATATCATCTTATAAGTAAAATTATCCACACATATAAATAACTTGTAAATAATCTATCTATACTATTATATTAAAGACAAAATATTAATAGTTTTGTTGGTAGTCGTCGTCGGTACCTGCATTATTTATAAAATAGAAATCAGTTGTATAGTGTTATATTTAAAACAAGATACCTTATATGAGTGTTATATTTAAAACATGATATCTTATATAAAATTTAACATCTATACTATTATATTAGAAACGAAAAATTAAAAATTTTGTTGGTAGTCATAGTCGGTCACTTCTATTTTTGATAATCTTCTAAATCTATAATTATATTTGATATAAAACACTCTCATTAATATATTACTATTTATTACTATTAATATATATAACACGTTTCTGAATCAGTATTTAACTAATTACATTTTTCAACTAAAACACGTTTCTTTTTATTTTTTGCAATGAATACATCTCCTTTTCCAAAAAATATTGCAGACAATTTTATTAATAAAATTAAATAAATTATTATAATCCTCAAGAACTAACCAATTTCTCTTTTTAAACCAATTAGATACTTCTATACTATTATATAAAAACTGAAACATTGAAAGTTTTGATTTAACGATTTGAAGTCATTACTTAATAATAATTTTATTAATAATTAAGTACTTAACTCTTTCAACTAAAATATCAATTACCCCTTTAACTAAATTACTACATCTCACAGCTAAAACATCTCATTTTCCAAACATATCACGAGCAAGTCTATTTAATGAACTAATAGTATAATAATCATTAATAACTAACCAATTATCTATTTTAGCTAAAAATACATTATAATTTCTATTTTTTCTAACCAAGCTCCCTTCTTTTTTCAAAAATAAAATGCACAATACTATTTGATATGAAAAAAATATAACCCTAGAAAAATAATCAGTGATACATTAATTATGCGTAGCATGGTTCAGTGAATAGAAAACGTATTGAAGCTTAGTGGGCCTTTAACAAGCCCAATGAGCCTAAAGAACTTTCCTTGGGTTTTAGACAGAAAGGAAAGTTAGAAAATGAGGATTCAACCTACAAGTACTTTGAGCCTAGGTTATAGGCCTGGTAATATATTCTACAAGGAATATAATTCCTTAGGAGTGATCCTCAAGGCACCAAGTCGTACAAGGAAGCTGTTTCCTGCTTTGTAGGACTCAAAAGACTAATCTAATTCAAGAACTTACTTTCCAAGTCTCCTACTTCTAGTCCATATCATGGACTCACCATCTATATAAAAGGTCTTTCCCCTTTATTTTATAACTACGTTTTTGACTTGATTCTCTACAACACAGAGATACGTAGGCATCTTGTGAAGGCAGAATTAAGCTACGAACACAAGCGCATCCATCAAAGCACGAAATTCTTAAACCCTAGAATTAAATACACACTATTTTTTGTACCCTAGTTTTTAATCCATACATTTGGCGCCTTTTGTAAGAATTTTGAACATCATCCATGGCGAGAACACGAAGAAGCACTGCTCAAGGCGACAACCCACATGCAACTAATCCCCCAGCCAGCACCGTGAATTCCACCCTTATGATTCCTCCACACTCAAATTATGCAACTCAAGGAGGGCAGGACCCCGTAGCTGCTAACCCTGTGACTCAAGGGACGAATCCCCCAATCCTCGATCTGATTCCTCACGGGTCGAATCCTCAACCTCAGATGTGGAACACACCTTTGAATACCCAAGGAACTGGAGTTCAGATTTCAACCATTGTCAACCCTGCCCGGACGGGACCAGATCCACCATACGGTATGCCACGAAACTTTGGGGTAGTTGGGAGCGGACATGCGCAACAACGACCTCAGTACATCGATGATCTTGGCCTTCTTGATGGAGGATGTGATGTTTCAGGCCCCTACACTGAGGATGACACTGAATCATCCACTTATACTCATCCCTGAAGGAGACATGAGATAAAGAACCCGCCGGACAAACTCAATCAGGAATTGATAATCCAGAAACATGGCCACTGATGGAGAAGAATCGTGAGTACGAAGCTAAAATGTAAAAAATCAAGCGAGATATGGAAGCCTTTAAGGAAAACAGACAAACTATCCTAAGGCAAGGCGATAGAATCCGGAACAGGCCACCAGTCATCGACCTAGAAAGTTTTCCTCCGGCAAGGGCTGATTCCAATAGTTTGCTGCCGCTAGGAGACCCCGAAAATCCTACTCCTCTATTCACCCAGGAGATCATGAGGGCACACATCTCCAGGAAGTTTAAAATTCCCATTATCAAGGCATATGATGGAACTGGAGACCTTGCTAATCATGGGGGGACATTCTCTAATGCACTATTGCTGCAACCAGCCGATGATGCCGTCAAGTGTAGGGCTTTTCCCCAAACCTTGAGTGGCATGCTCAAAGATGGTATAGTCGATTACCCCCAAATTCAATTGAGAACTTTAGAGAACTCAGCCAAGCATTCATAAGGCAATTCATAAGTGCGAGAGTATATGAGAAGAGTCCAGCATCCCTAATGATCGTGGTACAAGGGCCAAAGGAATCCCTGAGGGAATACATCAACAGATTCACTAAGGAGATGCTAAGGATTCCTGATTTAGAAGAGAAGGTTGCCATGATAGCCCTGCAACAAGGCACCAAGAATGGGTACTTTAAGATCTCCCTGGCTAAGCGTGCACCTGAAAGCTTGCACCAACTCCAAGAAAGAGCCAAAAAATACATTAAGGCTGAAGAGAGTATGAAAAAGATTCAGGAAAGCACCGAGAACATAAGCAATAAGAAGAGGAAAGGGGTTCAGGAGTTTGATGCCAAGGAGAAGTATCAGCGATCCAACAAGGATGAAGATTCATCTCCTAAGAAAATGAGTCTTGGCCAACGTTTCACTGAATATGCTAGTCTTAACACCCCAAGAAGTCAAATCCTGATGGACATTGAGAAGGAGCGAGATCTGCGATGGCCGAAGCCATTGAGAGCTGATCCAGCTAAGCTTCACAAGAGCAAATACTATTGTTTCCACAAGGATGTGGGACATGACACTGGCAATTGTCGACATCTAAAGGATGAGATTGAATTTCTAATCAAAAAGGGTAAGTTGAGTCGTTTCACCAAAGATTGGGAGAGAAACGGAGGAAGAAGAGATTACGAAGACAAGAGGGGAGATCCAAACGATCAAGGGAAAAATCCCCAACCACGAGGGTCAGTAATCAACATGATATTTGGGGGACCAACAACTGCTGGAACTACTAAAAACTCAAAGAAGGCATATGCACGTGAAGTCATGCATATAGTAGGTGAGCCCTCCAAACGAGCTAGAACCGAAGTATCCATATCATTCGATGATTCTGATCTAGAAGAGGTGAAGTTCCTCTATGATGACCCATTGGTGATAACTCCTCTCATAGGCAATAACAAAGTAAAATGAGTCTTGGTAGATAACAGAGCCTTCGTGGATATCTTGTTTCACGATGCGTCCCTCAAGATGAGGTACAATGATTCACAACTTACTCACATCGACTCACTCATCTACGATTTTAATGGGGTGGAGTCTAAAGTCGAAGGAACGATCCAGCTACCTGTAACAATGGGAAGGGATCTCAAAGAAGCAACTCAGATGCTAAACTTCCTGGTCATAAAGGCCTCGTCAACATACAATGCTATCCTTGGAAGGACCGGGCGACATGCCTTTAAGGCCATTCCATCTACCTATCACTCAACACTTAAATTCCCAACCAAGAATAGAATAGGGGAGGAAAAGGGAGATCAAAGACAGCGATGAGTTGTTATATTACTGCATTAAGGGCCAACGAAGCCGGGGATAAGTTTTGCCTATTGAAGATATGGATGTCCGTGACAATGAAGAACAGATAGGTAAGCCGCCTGAGGATTTAATTCCGGTCCCACTGATCCTCGGGGATCCGGAGAAGGTTACTTACATTAGAGAGTCACTTTAGAAACCTTTGAAGGGAAAATTGATTAAGTTTTTAAAAGAAAACAATGATGTCTTTGCTTGGACAGCTGCTGATATGCCAGGCATTGACCCGAATTTGATAACTCACAAGTTGAACGTGGTTCCTAAAAGGAAGAAGGTGAAGTAGAAGAAAAGGAGCTTTGCTCCCGAGAGGCAAGAGGCCATAAAATAAGAAGTTGACAAACTGTTGAAAGCGGGGTTTGTAGAAGAAATCCAATTCCCGAAATATTAGCCAACCCTGTGATGGTCAAGAAGGCTAATGTAAAGTGGAGGATGTGTATAGATTTTATGGATCTAAATGACGCATGTCCCGAGGATTGTTTCCCTCTACCAAAGATCGATACATTGATCGATGCCACTGCTGGACACGAAATATTAAGCTTCATGGATGGATTTAGCGATTAAAACCAAATCAAGATGTATAAGGATGACATTCCCAAGGTATCATTCATCACTGACTTTGGTGTATTTTGTTATCTCATCATGGCTTTTGGTCTCAAGAATGCAGGAGCCACGTATCAAATGCTAGTAAACAAGATCTTTAAATATTTGATAGGAAAGACCATGGAGGTCTATGTAGATGACATGCTGGTTAAGAGCCTTGATAAGGCTGATCACATTACTCATCTTCGAGAAGCGTTTGAAGTGCTGAGGCACCATAAGATGATGTTGAATCCTGTAAAGTATGCGTTTGGTGTAGGATCAGGAAAGTTTTGGGGATTGATGGTTTCAAAAAGAGGAATTGAAGCCAACCTTGACAAGATAAAGGCTATCCTTGATATGAAATCTCCTCATTTCATAAAGGACGTTCAGAAGCTTACGGGAAGGGTTGCAGCCCTAGGAAGATTTATATCCAAGTCGGGAGACAAATGTTTCTCGTTCTTCAAGGCGTTGAAGAAGGTAAAGGATTTTGTCTGGACCAACGAGAGTCAAGCAGCATTTGAGGAATTAAAGGTTTATATGGATAAGGCACCACTGTTGGCAAAGCCTAATACCAATGAGACCCTCTACTTATACTTGGTTATTTCTGAAAAGGCTCTGAGTGCAGTACTTGTAAAGAAAGAGGACAAGGTTCGGAAACCCATCTACTATATAAGAAAGGTGCTCCACGGAGCTGAGGTGAACTATTTTGTCATTAAAAAATCTGCTTTAGCCTTGGTTATGGCCTCAAGGAAGCTACGCCCTTACTTTCAGGCGCATCAGATTGAGGTATTGACAAATCAACCTTTGAAAAATATCATTCACAGCCCTAAGGCTAGTGGAAGGCTGATAAAATGGGCAACTGAACTTGGAGAGTTCGACATCAAATATAAGCCTCGAATGGCCATAAAGGCTCAGGCTTTAGCTGACTTCATCATTGAATGTACCATCGACAACCAAGAAGTCGGGGGGCAGGAGGATATACAAGACAAGGGCAATAAGAAGGTCGAGACTTCCAAGGCCGAGGTTCCCAAAGAATATTGGGTGCTCTATTTTGTAGGGCATCAAAAACAAAATCAAGTGGAGCCAGATTAGTTTTACAAAGTGTTAGGTCAAAAACACGCAAGCGCACGTGATCAACTTGAAATATATGAATAAGTAAAGTTTGTTCCCATAGAGACCAGTTTTAATAGCTTTATGCACTTATGCAACAATGTATGGTTTTTATTCACTACTAGGACAATTAACAATTTGGTGGGTTATTATACTAAATTACTTACTATGATCAATTTATCAAAACTAAGGTTTATCAACTAAGTGAATTAAATTGAATTATTTATGAGAATAAAAACATGGAGTTCTAACTTCATTAACTACGTCCTTCAGAGTTATGCGATTAGTCGGAATATGCGATGTTGATACTAATTAGATAACACGAAACTAATATACGCTATCTTTCGATACACGTATATCATACCACTCAAATTCCATAACTAAGATGGATATCGAATGGACAGCAATTATGCTTAGACCCTATATGTCTATAAGATTTGAAAACATAACGGTTTAAAGATCAAGTCATCTATAATGATTACATAAGATAGTGTGAGATTGTTAAAATTACACCACGAATCATGTACGTGAAAAGATTCATGAACTTATGCTAGCATGGTAAGTTCTAAACTCTTATATTTACTTTCGCTTCAATAAGAATTAACAAACAATCTTGGATGTTAGCTACACATACAAGATGAATAAGCACAACCAAATTAGGATATCAAATAATCATCACACGATAAATTATGGCAAAGAACTACTGAATTCCATAGATAAATCTGTTAAAACCCCATGACAACGCTTAGCTCATGATAGAACTAATCGTCACCATGGGTCCAAGTGTAAACATGGTCGAAATTATGATTACAAATTACAAGATCAAAAGTATAAGTTCAGAAAACAATGCCAAAAATAAAAAAAACCAAAGTATCGCCTAAGTAGAAGAATATAAAGATGAAACGTAGAACTAAATCTTCTTCTCTTCGGTGATCTCGTGTTCTCGAACTCTTGCCTCTCTCATTTCCTGTTCTCTGGTCAATATCTTTTATTATGCGGGCCTCGGGCTGACCTAACTTGAAACAGGCTTCCAAAACAGACTTGAAATCTGAATTTAGGCTCACGGCATGGCGCGGGCGCGCCAGTATAGGGCGCGGGCCCGTCCCCCACTGTACCTGAGAACCTGCCTTTTGTAAAATCTTCGTTTGAGCTCCCGAAGTCATCTTAATCACTAGTACCACTTCTATAGGTGATCACGGTTGCATTTGGCCTATACAACAAGCCCTTTAAACCCCTAGGCAGCCCTAGTGGATGATTAAGGTCTCGTGAGGGCCTATAGAAGATGAACCCACAAAATCCTCGTAGCCTCGGCTCCTCCACAATCTCCATTCTTGCATTTCTCGCACTAAAAACCACTAAATATGATGGAGAATTGCTTTCTTGCCTCAACTAGTAACTCTGCACAAAACAAACAAAAACACATCAAAAGACACTACATACTTGAGTACAAAACACCAATTCAAATCTTTATAGAGCGTTTCAAGTAGATATAAAATCCACTTATCACAAAGCACTGACGGTTTTCAGATTGAATGTGCTCTGAAGTTGGATTTTCCAACCACAAACAATGAAGCAAAATATGAGGCCTTAATTGCTGGACTTGGCTTAGCAGGGACACTAAGAGTAAAGAATCTCAAGATTTGTGGGGACTCAAGGCTGGTGGTCTCCCATGTCAATGGAGAATTTGAGGCTAGAGACGAAACCATGGCCAAGTATGTTAGGATGGTACGAGCAGTCATGACTCAGTTCGACGACTATCAGGTTGATTATATCCCAAGGGAGGAGAATAAAAAGGCTGATGTGCTTTCCAAGTTTGCCTCCTCTGAAGGTGAAGAAAGCTCCAGAAGTGTACACTTCCGCGTTCTCAAGACACCGAGTATCAATGCAAAGCTAGTAGCTCCTATTGGCATGGGAGAATCATGAATGGATCCAATAAAAGCTCACCAAGAAACCAGATGGTTACCTGATAACATATTTGAAGCCTGTAGACTCTCAGTAAGAGCCTTGAGGTATACTCTGATAAATGGGATTATGTACAAAAAGTCATTTGTTATTCCTTATTTACAATGTTTAAGACCAGATGAGGCACGATTGACCCTAGAGGAAGTGCAAGAAGGAATTTGTGGATAACACTTGGGGGATGGCCTTTAGCCCATAAGGTTACTCGTTTAGGTTTCTATTGGCCAGAGATGATGGTTGATGCCAATAACTATGTAAAGAAATGTGATCGATGCCAGAAGCATGCCCCTGTTGTGAGGCAACCTCCTGAGATATTGATATCTATCAATTCTTCTATCCCCTTTGCAATGTGGGGAATGAACAAACTACGGCCTTTCCCCATGGCTACCACAAAAAGAAAGTATCTGATTGTGGCCATTGACTACTTTACTAAGTGGATCGAGGCTAAGCCATTAGCAAAGATAACCACTAAGCAAGTTGCTCAGTTCCTATGGGAAAATATGATGCGCATATATGGGATTCCACGAATTCTAGTAATAGACAATGGAACATATTTTAACAATGAAGAATTTAAGAAGTATTGTGCGGAAAGTGAAATCGAGTTGTGTTTCACTTCGGTGGCACACCCTCAGGCCAATGGGCAAGTAGAGATTGCCAACTAGATCATCCTTGATGGACTTAAGAAGATAATCGAGAAGACTATAAATAGTTGGGTTGAGGAGTTACTACCTATCCTTTGGGCCTATAGGACGACATGCCGTGTAACCACTGGTGCAACACCGTTCATGCTGGCCTATGGAACAGAAGCAGTGGTTCCAATAGAAATATCTCATGGATCACCAAGGATCACTGCCTATGACCTGAACAAAATGAGGAAGGACAAAGGCTTGCACTGGACCTTATTGATGAAGTTCATGGCCAGGCGAATGCCAAGATCATTGAGTATCAGACGAAAGCTGTTATAATACAATGAACTAACTAGAGATTTACAGAAGGGGGTTGAATGTAAATCTTAAAACTTTTTCAAGTTTTAAACAGTTTCTAAAGCTATGTGTGTGGACATCAAGTGTGTATGAATAGCAAGTGCAAATGTAGACAAATATAAATTCAAGAACACAGATTGAAACAACACAATGCTTTAAAAACTTTTTGGTGGATTGTTGTTCCACCAAAGATGTATATTTGTAAAGAAATATGTGATATAAAATAATTATACACAGCTGCTTCCTAGTACAAACTAGATGATTTTCTCTCAAAGTATTTCTAAACAGCTCTGGAAAATCTTACTAGTTACTAGCTACAACTTGGTTTATATATATCACCAAGTTTACAAGTGAAGAAAAAAATAAAATTAATAATAAAACTGGTCTTCACATGCTTCTTCTTCATTTCTCTGTCGAATGCAATCCAAGGTAAAATAGGAATATTTGAATACTTCCTTATTTTGCACCAGAATGGAAATGCTGCTCTTTTTTTGAATCCTCCAAGAGGCTACCACATTCCAATTGTCTATGTCAACCCATGTGCCTCTGTCAGCTTATGAATTGTCACTGTCAACTGCAATGGGAATAGAACATCCGTTGAAGCTTTATCCGTTGAAGGTTTTATCCGTTGATGCTTCATCAATTGATGCTCTTATCCATTGATGCACTTATCCATTGATGCTTTAGCAGTTGAAGCTTTATCCGTTGATGCACTCATCCGTTGATGGATGTTATCCGTTGAAGCTTTAGAGACATCTGTTGAAGCATTGTTTCGTATCCGTTGAAGGCTTGTCACTTATCAGTTGATACTACTTGACTTATACAAAATTACAAGGCATGAAATATTTACAATTGGCCTTCCTATTTGCATATCCACTAGTAGTCAACATGACTTATAAATTCCTACAACTTCTAAGAGTTATATCATTAATACAAAGACTGGAATGTGCCACAAACTAGAATTATTTTAAAGTAAAGCTACTCCATCAATGGATAGCCAAAGTGGTCTTATCCGTTGAGGCTACAAACACTAGATTTCTACTTAAAGTGTTTTGTTAAATTTATCATCAAACTAATGCACATATATTCCTAACAATCTCCCCCATTTTATGTCTACTAGAGTTGTAGGCATAAATTTAAGGTTAACTTGATGATAATAAAAAACTTAACAACTGTATGAAACTAAAGCTTAGTAGAAATAAAAAAGTGATACAAAAATGTATATACAAGAGATAGAGTTGAAGAGTTACAGTGTGTTTTCAAGGGTGCTCCTCTAGTCTGAGCAGTTTATCTTCTTTTTCTTTGTTCCCTTGTTTTCCTCCCAAGTCTCCTGTCATTCTCCCCTATTTGGAGTTGGAGTTGTCTGTAGAATTCAGCTTCATCTTCATCATTGATATCCAACTTAGACTGCATATCTTTAAGAGTTTCATTACTGGCAATCTTAAGTTGGTCTTCAAGTCTGAAAAATCTTCTGACTCCTTTATTCTCTCTGAACTCCATCAAACAATGAGGTTTCTTGTGAATTGTTATTCCATGCTCTGGGTGATTAATGTTCTGGGCAAAGAACTAGACTCCCTCCCTAAACTGAGATACGTTGCAGATTAACGGAATGATTTTTTTAAAATGTTTTCTGGATGATCCAACCATACGGATGTCGAGGGAAGATTATTTTATTAAATAGAAAAAATTCTCGGAATTTTGAAAAATTATCTTCCGCGACTTTAAAAGGAAAATGAATCGAAAGTGTTAACCCCTAAACTGAGATATATTGCAGATTAACGAAACATTTTTTTAAATGTTTTCTGGACGATTAAACCGTACGGATGTCGAAGGAAAGTGATTTTATTAACTAGAAAAAATTCTCGGAATTTTTAAAAATTATCTTTCGTGACTTTATAAGGAAAATGAATTGAAAGTGTTAACCCTAAACTGAGATACGTTGCGGATTAATGGAACGATTTTTTTAAAATGTTTTCTGGATGATCCAACCGTACGGATGTAGAAGGAAAGTGATTTTATTAACTAGAAAAAATTATCTTCCATGACTTTATAAGGAAAATGAATCGAAAGTGCTAACCCCTAAACTGAGATACGTTGCAGATTAACGGAACAATTTTTTTAAAATGTTTTCTGGACGATCCAACCGTACGGATGTCGAGGGAAGGTGATTTTATTAACTAGAAAAAATTCTCAGAATTTTTAAAAATTATCTTCCGTGACTTTATAAGGAAAATGAATCGAAAGTGCTAACCCCTAAACTGAGATACGTTGCGGATTAACAGAACAATTTTTTAAAAATGTTTTCTGGACGATCCAACCGTACGAATGTCGAGGGAAGGTGATTTTATTAACTAGAAAAAATTCTTGGAATTTTTAAAAATTATTAATAATAGAAATAGAAAGAAGATATAATTTATTAATTTAAATATAATCACACACAGTAATCGGAGACAAACATTAATATTTACACCCTTAATAATTGTGTTCGAATAAGAACATAATTATTGGCCTCTAACAGTTAGGTCGTTAGTTTCTTTCTCTTATTACTTTCTTTCTTCTTTTTCTCCTCAGTACTTCTCTTTCCTCTGTTAATCGGTTAATTTGTTTTCCGTTACTCTGTTAATTTGTTCATCGAGGCAAATTATTTCATCAAGGTGACCATCTACACTTCATTTTAAGTAATGAATTCATCTTTATAAGTTCATTTTGATAAGTTTGTTCCAGTGGCTTAATTTGGTTTGTGGTGATAATGGAGAACTTTAATTTGGTTCTTTTTAATGGTTTGTGGTGATGTGGTGACAACGGTTTGTGGTGATGTGGTGAAACATAAATTTAAATAGTATAATTTAAATTTAAACTTTTATACTTTTATTGGGGAAAATTGGTTTGTGGTGATCAATTGTTATTAAAATTTAGTTGTCTTGCTATCCTCTAGAGGAAACCAAGTTAATTTCTGTAGTGATTGTGATTAATTTGTGTTTTTAGATAGTTTCATTAGTATTGTGATATAGTTTGATGATGGTAACTATTAAAACTGTCATTTTGATAATGCTTTTTTTTTATAGTTACATGTCAACACCCTCCAACATGACTTTTCTAGATACTATACTTCTAAATGTTCTGCAATAATTTATATTACAAAAATATAAGATGCTTCATGGATTAAGGTCTTTTTGAATTTTCTAGTTTATTGGTAAAGGTCATGAAATTTGGTGCTCATCATTTGTGAGTAGTTCATGAACTCATAGATTGAACCGGAAAACTACAATCTCTGTTAAATGTCACTACCAAGTAACCAAGTAGCTGACCTCTAAATAGATTGGTATTTTCTGGATGGCCATTAAGAAACCTTACAAAGTTAAAACAGAAAACAACTGTCAATATACTTGTAAAGGCCATAAACATTTACTCTGCATAAAGAATTTCATGAAGAGCAGCTATCATACAAGTTTCTAACTATGTACATTTGCTAAACTACTAGTTAAGATTGATTGTTTAAGTGATGACAAAAATGTTGAGACCGTCACTGATGTAATTATGCACAATTGACTTGGACAAGACAAGTGCCAAAATGTGATCCAATGTACAATGGAACCAGTATACTTTGCATCACAATAAGTTTGAAATAGCAAAACAAGGCTTTCCTGTATTATGTTTATACTTGTTGATATTCTACTGTCATTCTAATGTCCTTATACTTATTGATTAATTTGGTTTCTTGTTAATATAAGATGGATATGTCATGGTTACGAGCTGATAGAAGAACGAAAGAGTTTCAAAGAGGTGTTGAAGATTTATTATTGTTTGCATAGAAGAACGAAAGAGTAAATCATGTACAAGGTCCGCACATAGTAAATCATGGAAAGCTCAAATGGTTAAAAATCATCTTTTTCAATATGGTATCGATCAAACTTATACACGTTGGATATGGCACGGGGAGTCAAACTTAGTAGAAAGTCCTGTACCGACTAAAATAGATAGTACTTCAGAATGTATTAATCAATTTTCCACAGGAATGGATATACCTGAGGACAATGAAGATGATATTTCTTCCGATTCTTCAGATTTTATCAACCATGTTAAAGGTGAACATCAGCCACTTTATCCCGTATGTTAGAGTTATACTAAGTTAAAGGCTTTAGTTAAGACAATTTGAAAGTGAAGCATGGTATGTCTGATTCATGCTTTTCTGATGTTCTAGTACTAATCGGGTCTATGCTCCCGGAAGGCAACAATATACCTTCTTCCTTCACTGAAGTAAAAAAAAAACCTTATGTTCATTAGGAATGGGGTATGAAAAGATACACGCATATCCGAATGATTATTTATTTTACCGTGGTGAGAGAGATGAGGATGAGACTACATGTCGCATATGTAAGGCCTCTAGATGGAAATTGAATCGGAAAGGAGAGGAATGAGAAAGGGGTCCCTACTAAGGTTTTATGGTATTTTTCGTTGATACCGAGATTAAGAAATTTATTCAGTACATCGCACATTGTAAAAGAAATGACATGGCATGACACTGGGCGACAAAATGATGATAAAATGAGGCATCCAGCTGACTCAAAAACATGGAAAGATGTCGACCAAAACTGGCCTAATTTTGAATCAGAGACCAGGAACCTTCGATTAGCTTTATCTGCTGATAGTTTCAATCCCTTTCATGGAAACCGTACTGATCACTCAAGTTGGCCTGTTTTGCTATCAATTTATAACCTTCCTCCCTGGCTTTGTATAAAGAGAAGATATATTATGCTCTATTTATTAATATCAGGACCAACTGAGCCAGGAAATGATATCGACGTGTACCTTCAACCACTTATAGAAGATTTACAGGAGTTGTGGCAAGGGAAACAAGTTTACGACGCATATTAAGAAGAATCTTTCATACTTAGGGGCATTTTATTATGGACAATAAGTGATTATCCAGCCTAAGGGAACTTATTGGGAAACATCATTAAAGGTTATAATGCGTGTACTATATGCATTGATCAAAGAAAAGCTACCAGGCTTGTTAATTACCACAAGATGGTGATCATGAGGCATCAGAGGTGGTTGCCCCGGCATCATCCGTATAGAAAGCAGAAATTGGCTTTTGATAACACTATAGAGAAGGAGGGTGCTCCTATTCCGTTAACTGGAGAACAAGTTTTTCAAAGAGTACAACATCTGAGGGGTCATGTCTTTGGCAAGACACAACGCCCACTTCGATGGAAGAAAGGTGAAGCTCGACCCATATGGAAGAAGGTTTCTATATTCTTCCAACTCGAGTACTGGAAGTTTTTTCTAGTTAGGCATGTCCTCGATGTGATGCATATCGAGAAAAATATATGTGAAGCTTTGCTTGGAACTTTTGCTAAATATTCTGGGAAAGACAAAAGATCGGGAGTCTGCGCGTCTTGACATGGCTGAAATGGGAATAAGAACAGAGTTGAGGCCAAAAAATCCTGGAAAGAAAGAGAAGGTGCAGTTGGCGTCATGGAACTTATTACATGGTGAAAAAAACTGTTTGCTCATTCTTTCTTAAAATGAAGTTATCAGATGGATTTTGTTCCAATATCAAGAATCTGGTATACATGGAAAATCTGCGACTTGGTAGAATGAAATCGCATGATTGTCACACAATAATGCATCATTTGCTTCCAATTTCAATTCGGTTAGTACTGCAAAAAGAAGTCAGGTGCACAATTATTAAGTTTTATCTCTTCTTCAAGGCAATTTGCAGTAAAGTCATCGATATAGATAAACTGGAAAAAACCCAATCCCAGTTGGTAGAAACATTATACCAGCTTGAAAAAAATTTCCCTCCCTCGTTCTTTGATGTGATGATCCATCTCTCAATTCATCTTGTAAGAGAGGTTAAACTTTGCGCGCGGGTCAATATTCCTACGTTGGATGTATCCTTTCGAAAGATATATGAAAGCATTTAAGGGATATGTACGGAATGCAGCTCTTCCTGAAGGATGTATTGTCGAGGTATATATCGCTGAAGAGGCCGTCGAGTATTTGGTAAATTTTGAAGAAGCTACCATAGGATTGTCGCAAAATGCTAGGCAAGAGCAGAATGCTGGCAGACCTTTATCTGGTACAACTATGATAAAACCAATCAATCACGACTTGCACCTAGCACATTTATGTTTTCAGCAAAATAGTAATGACATAAGGCCATATTTTGAGTAAGCAGTTATTGAAATATGTGTGTGTGTTATTTCCTTATTTTGTGCATTTTGATTAATATAAAAAATCCGTCTTTGATGAGGAGATTCAAACACCATGAAAATGACGAAGTCTGGCTAAAAAATAAGCAAAATGATACATTCTCCACATGGTTCAGGAAAAAGGTATGATTTTTATTTGGTTTTAACATTATATGTAGGCCTAATTAATCTGCTCAAAATAATTAGTCATACTCAAAGATGTTATTTTAACAAATCTAGTAATTCAAATTCATTAATTAGTAATTTTCCTTGGATGCAAATTACATTTTTGATACCTTAAAAATAGAATGATTATTACATAAGAGAAGAATGCAGTAAAATACCTCTCTCAACCTTTATTTTCTAGTTTTACCCTAATAAAAGACTTGTTATTTTACATGTTGTCTCTATACTTTTATTTGTGTTTCCTGTGTGTTATTTTTACATTTTTCAAACTTTCCTTTATACCACTAAATAATAGTACTGCCACTGAAATGCTTTGCTTCTGCAACTAAAAGTTCAGACAGAAAATAAGGGGAAATATAAAAATCAATAAATCTATAATCAAGAAAATAAGTAAAAAGATGCCTCAGTACTTTTATATTTTTATAGTAGCATGAAGAACATTTAGTTTATTTAAAAAAGGTGAAAATAGTAATAGCTATGTCTATCATGATAATTAAATATTAAATACTATAAATATATAAATAATTCAATATGTCTTTTCTCACTAAAACGTAATGAACCTCCCTTTTATTATTTCACTTATAAAATTGTATAATAATTTAGCTTTCATGCTCTCGCTAAAATTAATAAATTTGTATACATTAATAATTTGGTTTGCACAATATATGTTCAAGGCCTGGTCACCCACACTATTGTGGAAATTAATCTATTTAAAGTTAAATTTATACTTTATCAAAAGAATTTATATAACTATATTTTGAAACACCATATAAAATTGAAACCATAATATTTCACTCCCTAGTAATTAGAAATAATTAGTTTTAAACAATTTTTTTGGACAGATTGAATCATAATTGTTGGATGAATACAATACTATAACTGATGAAATAAGGTGGATGGAGGAAGGCCCGAACAAGATTGTGCCTACATTTAGCGGATATAAAATCAACGGTGTTACTTATAGCACGAAGGAACGTGATGATAAACGGCAAGTTCAGTGCAAATACAATGCTTGTGCAGGGTAAGGATAAGAATAATGAACATACTTCACACACCTAATATGGAGTTATAACAAGTATCTGGGAGTTAAACTATAACAACTTTCGTGTTCCTGTATATCATTGTAATTGGGTAGATATGAACAAAAGGGTTAAGGTAGATAACTTGGGATTTACACTGGTTAATTTAAATAAATTAGGCTTTATAAATGATCCTTTTGTGCTAGGTAAACATCTTAACAAGTATGTTACATTTAGGATCCTCTTGAAAAAAATTGGTCTGTTGTGTTGAAATTACCGAAAAAGAACTACTATGACCACTGTGATGACGAAAATGATGGATCGGTAGAAATAGAACTTGAGAATGAGTTACATGTGCCAACGTTCCTCAATGATGACAAACAAGATGAGGAAAAAGCTAGTTATATGAGGGACGAAGAAGAATGGATTCAACTTTCATGATGGTAATAAATTACATTTATTTTAAATTTGAAGAAGAGTACACATGTTTGCCTTTTATTACTATTCATCCACAATAATTTCTTCTTAATTTCTTAAATGATTCTATTTGTTGAATTATATATTTTTCAGTTAATATGTGTCATTTACGATTACTGTCTTAATATGCATGAATTTATGAGTTTTCTACGTATACATTAATAGTGTCATGAACCGTGTTCCTTTAATATTTGTTAATGTTTAAATTTTTATTTTGATTTCAGTGAATGATCCAATTTTTGAGCCTCATTTGAAACTACTAAAGGGAAAGAAAATTTAGGTCATTTAATGATGATGGAACCTGCAGGGTTTACTGATGATGTTGATCAAGGTGAGATAATGTTGATCAAGCTGAGGTAGAAGAAATTTTAACAGTTTGGCCAATATGGGTGGACACCACTGTTTGTTCGCATTCTTTTTTTCCTAGTTGGTGCCTTGTATTCTACTGTAATAGGCTTCTCTGCCAACATAATGTTATGTTTTGTGTATGCATTAGGATTAGTTTTTTTTATTTCTCGATTCATGGATTAACTTGTAAATTTGTGTACGTATTAGTTTGTTTGATGAATGGAATATGTCCATTATTTACTCTCTTTAAAGAAATGCAAGAGCTGCAAAATCTGGTCTCCATAAAATGGAGATTACATTTTACAGCTGTTGTATACTTTAAAGAGAGTAAAACTGGACATGTATACTTTTATCGCCAAACTTAAAATTTAAAAGTTGAAACCATGATGAATATAAGTTAATTGTGATTTTGGTGGATGGTAAACTTTTCAATTTGTGATGGAATTTGGTTGTATTGTCCGATTTAATTTGACTTGTTCATTTGAGGAAGTATTTTTTGATTGCTAGTCTATTGGTCGGATGATTTATGGTTTGTAAATTTCATGGTTGGATGGTTTTGGATTGGTTTTCAGGGGCTTTGATATGTACAAGTAATTTTTTTTTATTTTCATTACTCAACAGACAACGGTTACTCTCATAATCTATAAAACAGTATTCTAAATAAGGTGTTCAGACAACGGTTCTATAGAC
Organism: Apium graveolens; assembly: GCF_009905375.1. Taxonomy (NCBI): domain Eukaryota; kingdom Viridiplantae; phylum Streptophyta; class Magnoliopsida; order Apiales; family Apiaceae; genus Apium; species Apium graveolens. The sequence continues at coordinate 204,728,755 of NC_133650.1, forward strand.
TCGTTGTTTGAACCACATTTTCCAAACAGTTATAATAATCATTGTCTATATGAGCCTTCCAATTAATACCATTTAACAATGGTATGCAGAAACCATTGTTTGATAAATAACTAGACAACTATTATAATAAATACTTGTTTGAATTACACAACATAAAGGCCAAAATGATTGTCTCAGACTACAAAAACTTAATTTATTAACAACAGTTTTAAAGTGTTGTGGTTAAAGACGTTTTACAACAGTGCATTTTAAAACGGTTGTTTGACTTGGTAATAGAACATCAAAAAGACAACACTTTCAAAAAACAGCTATAACTTTTGTTATACAACCTATCAGACAACACTTTTTCATATCAAAGAAATCCACCATTGTCTCTCAATTTAGGATAACGGTTTTTTTTCAGCGTTGTTTAAGAGGTGTTGTCTGATAGCAAAATCCTTGTAGTATTGTGGGGGTACTTGTACAAATAATACATATATATGTGTACATGTTGTAAAGCAAACAGGCATGTAATGACAAAAAATTACATTATGGTAATAGAAAATTTTTAGTGTGGTTATTAAGATATTCATCTAACATAATAAAGTTAACATATGTGAATTTACACTTCTACATATGTTTTTGAGAAGTATCAACAATTTATGGCTGACTTTTACACTTTTTTTCTTTTTTAGGAGGCAACAAACTCTTTGGAAAAAGAGATACAGCAGGATATATCAATGTTTGTGGATGCCATCGAGAATATACTTGTGCAACGCATGCGTGCGGAACTACATTCTCTTGATAATACTAGTGTGCTACAATTTTGTAGGCCCAAGTTCTGAAAACCTTCCTACATGGGGCATGGAGTTAATATAGATACTCATCAGTAATAAAATTTTTAGTTTATAAAATCTTAAATTTGATCCTAATGTAGAAAAATTAATTATATTTAAATATTACATTTAAATTAATTTGATAACCGACCAAGTTTTTGGTTACTCTCTCGATCCCTTTGAAATATATACAAATGATTTGGTATTAAGAAATAGTGTAATTTTGAAGAAAAAAAGTAAGAAAAGTGATAAAGTGATGGTACTCATCAATATTTATATATATATATATAGGGGCTAATCCAATAGGAAACCTCCTTATAATGAAAACTAAAAATTAAAATAATTTTTTTTAAAAATCACGTCAAAACATAGCACATATGATATGCAAATTGATCGTTACGAGGTGGAGAAAAATACAGTGAAGTCGGATTTCAAAAAAAGTTCACCGATTAACGGGAAAAATCAAATAAAAAATGGAGGGGAAAAGCTGGAATTATGGGGGAGCATATTAACCCTGTGTACTACATGTAGGGGGCCATTAGATTAGATTGATCTAAGGGCTGAGATTAGTTTCTTGTTTTATTTTAATTTTAGTTTCTCTTTCATTATTTGCCTATATATATATATAACTAGTGTAGTGGAAAAGATAGTGGATGTAAGTGAGTAGTTAATTTCTATATAATAAAATTTTACAATTTTTAGTAATTTTGAAAATGTATAGAAATGAGACGGAGAGAGTGGGAAATATGCACTGATTAAAAAATTCAAAAATTTATCATTTGTAATTGTGTTTTTGGATTATTAAATAAAATAATAAATTTAATAAATATTTTATTTTGATATATATCATACAACTATAAAAAACAAACAAAAAAGTTATTTCTTTGTTTTTAAACCTTACAAAGAATATGAACTAAAAAAAATAATAAACAAATAGAAAAATTACTTGATTGAAGAATATTAGGTAAAGAATTTTCTAAGAAATTTCCTAGAAATTTCTAATGTTTTATATCCCACCCCTATATAAACTTGGTGTTGCATATACTCCATAATCCCTAATTCCTTGACCACCGCCCCAATCTTGCCATATTTCAGAACTTCAAAATTTAGTATATGACCAACCAATTCGGCTGCAAAGATGGTGAGGAGAGCGGATCCGGGGAAGACATCAGGGTCTTTGTGCTAAAGGTACAACTAATTTCTAATAAATAAGATTTTGATTTGCTTTTTATTATAGGTTGCCACTTTTAATCCATTATTTTTTTCATATGTGTAGCTTTATCAGGGATTGTTTATTATACATCAAAGATCTGGGGAGGTATACATACTAATTTTCTTTTTGATTCTTTTATATTGATTTTTATTTATTTTTATTAAAATAGTGTAATGTTTTGCACAAGAGGTGATAGGAAAGGTCACCCTATCACAGTTGCTGCTAAACTGCATAATCTTACCCCAAAACTCGAAAAAGTGTGGCAGCCATCACAGTTGACCCCACTGTAGCAGCACAATACATCCGTCTGTTTTGTCCCTTCATCCCATAAACCATGTCTCTTATTAGGTCATCTGATTCGAATGAGGATGTCATCTGATTGTCCAAGGAGGTCGTAGTCATCCTCTTTGTCACTGTTTTTCAGAACTTGATAAAAGATATAAATCTAAAGTAAAGATCGGAGATGGGAAAATGTTAAAAATTGAAGGCAAAGGGATCATTACCTTTTATTATAAAGAAGGTAAGTCTTTAAACATTACTAATGTTCATTATGTTCCTGAATTAACTCAAAATCTATTGAGTATTGGACAGTTGATGCAAAGAGGTTTTTCCATAAATTTTGATGAAGATCATTGTGTTACTTTTGATAAGAAAAAGAAATTCACAGTGGCAAGAGTTAGAATTATTCCAAACAAAACTTTTCATTTAACAATTCCACTGGAAGGTGACGTTGCTTTAAAAAATGTGAAGAACGATGATTCTTTTTTCATGGCATATAAGGTACGGGCATCTTAACTTTAATGGACTGAAGTTATTAAAAGAGAAAAATATGGTCATAGGTCTGCCTTCCATCTCAAAAAATATTGAAGTTTGTGAAGGTTGTATATATGGGAATATACACAGATTGCCTTTTCCCAAAACTGCTTGGAGAGCAAGGGCTCCGGTGGAACTAGTTCACTCAGATATATGCGAATCAAGGACTCCATCCATCAATGGCAGCAAATACTTTCTCCTATTCGTGGATGACTACACAAGAGTGATGTGGTATATTTCTTGAAGCAAATATCTGAGGCATTTAACTGTTTTATCCAGTTCAAGGTGCTGGTAGAAAATCCAAGTAAATTTAAAATAAAAACTCTCAAAACTGATCGCGGTGGAGAGTGTATATCTCAAACTTTTCTTAGTTATTGTAAAGAAAAAGGCATAAGGAGGCAGCTAACGGTAAGATATAGTCCTCAGTAAAACGGCGTCGCAGAATGGAAGAATCGAACAATTGTGGAAATGGCCAGAAGCATGTTTAAAGAAAAAGGATTGTCAAATATTTTCTGGACAGAAGCTGTTAATACAGCTATCTACCTTCTGAATACACTACAAGAAAAATGGGTAAATACGACCGTCCAAAAACCGGTCGTATTTAGTTAAATACGACCGTTTTCGGTCGTATTTAACTAAATACGATCGGTTTTTGGACCAGTCGCATTCGGTCGAGTCATATTTAGTAACCGGTCGAATTTAGTATACGGAGCGGCTAAATTCGACCGCTTAAATTTGACCGAATGCGGTTGAATTTATTTTTCACCAAAAAATTGAAAATCCCGCCCAAAAATTTGAATTTTTTGAAAAAAATTGAAAAGACCGCCTAAAATATAAATTCGACCATATATGATTGAAAATATTGTTCTAAATTCGACCGTATACGGTCGAATTAACGAGCACCAGATTTTTAAAAAAAAAATCTCGCCGGAAAATTTTCAAATTCGGACGAGCTTCAAAAAATCCGGCAACCATTCCGATAACTCCGATGTTGCCAAAAATTGAATTTTTCGGTTTAATTTTACACATCAAATTAGTCTACATCGTTCCCACAATTCCAAAATGACCCCAACAATAACATATCAATGATATAATTCATTTTCCGATCAAAATGGTAACTTTTCCGGCCAAATTCAAAATCATATTAATCTTTGTGAAATTTGACGCTTAATATCACAAAACAAAGCTAATAACGTATACAATTGATTATCAACAATTATATTAACATAAAACAATTATCAAGAAAAAAACAATGAATCAAAAATCATACCAAATTCGATTTTACACAAATTTCAAGTTTGCATTTAGAAATTTTCATATACATACTCCTCCAACTTTTCTAAACACAAACTCATAATCAAAAACGAAATTAAAACACAAAATTTCAAAGACCCACATAATTTTTTGTTCGAAAAATAAAGATTAAAGATGAATTTTGGGATGCGCGTGTTTATATGAGTTGTAGAAAAATATAAGAGAAGGGAATTGGTAAATGTTGAAAAGGAGGTTGACCGGAAAAAGAAAGAAATAACGGGGAAAAAAAAGAGGGGCGGGGCCAGGGGAGGGGAGGGGAGGGGCGGGGCGAGGGGAGGGGTGGGGTGGGGGGGCTGGGGTGGGGTGGGGTGGGTTTTATTTTAGTTTATTAATAGTTTAGTTTTATAAAATTCAAAATCAACCTTTAGATTATTTTTTAAGTGGTTGAATTTGGTGCGTTGGATCTAAATCACGCGGATCGCTGACATGGCACTAAATTTAACTGTCATTGGTTGTATTTAGGAGTGTCAATTTATATTTGTTTCACTTAGTTTTACATTATGAAAATTAAAATTATAATACTATGATTATTTAATCATTTGATTATAAAATAATATATTATTATAAATATTAGAATATATATTTAACAACTAGTTATTGTACTAAACAAATGAAATGAAGATTTTGGTTGATTTAACATATAAACCACCGAAAATAGTTTGCGGTATAATTTAGGATTATAATTTATTTCTAAAAAAATATTGTAATTTGTTAATCTTTTTCATAAAAGATTATAATTTTATAATTTATTTTATCATATCACTAAAATATATAAATTTTGACATCCTTATGGTTGGATCATTCATAAACATTTTGTAAAAAATCGAAACATCGGTATGAGACTAAACACTAGTAAGAAGTATTGGTCAAACTACTAGTTGACTGTTAAAATAACAAATCAAATAAATTTATTTTTCTCTAAAAAACTTATCATATCAATAAATTATATAGATCTTGATATCCTTACGGTTGGGCCATTCATAAACAGTTTTTAAAAAATCGAAACATCGGTACGGGACTAAACACTAGTAAGAATAACTGGTCAAACTACTAGTTGACTGTTAAAATAGCAAACCAAATACATTTATTTTTTTCTAAAAAATTTATCATATCACTAAAATATATAGATCTTAACATCCTTACGTTGGATCATTCATAAACATTTTGTAAAAAATCAAAACATCGGTATGAGACTAAACACTAGTAAGAAGTATTGGTCAAACTACTAGTTGACTGTTAAAATAACAAACCAAATACATTTATTTTTTTCTAAATTTTTTATCATATCATTAAAATATATAGATCTTGACATCCTTACGGTTGGATCATACATAATTTTTTTGTAAAAAATCGAAACATCGGTATGAGACTAAACACTAGTAAGAAGTATTGGTCAAACTACTAGTTGACTGTTAAAATAACAAACCAAATACATTTATTTTTTTCTAAAAATTTTATCATATCACTAAAATATATAGATCTTGACATCCTTACGGTTGGATCATTGATAAACATTTTGTAAAAAATCGAAACATCGGTACGGGACTAAACACTAGTAAGAATAACTGGTCAAACTACTAGTTGACTGTTAAATTAACAAACCAAATACATTTATTTTTTTCTAAAAATTTTAACATATTATTTAAATATATAGATCTTGACATCCTTACGGTTGGATCATTCATAAACATTTTTTAAAAAATAGAAACATCGGTACGGGACTAAACACTAGTAAGGATAACTGGTCAAACTACTAGTTGACTGTTAAAATAGCAAACCAAATACATTTATTTTTTTCTAAAAATTTTATCATATCACTAAAATATATAGATCTTGACATCCTTACGGTTGGACTATTCATAAATATTTTTTTTAAAATAACAAAAAATTAGTTTGGGACTAAGCACTAGCAAAAAGTAGTGGTCAAACTAGTGATTGACTGTTAAAATAGCAAACCAAATACGTTATTTTTTTTCTAAAATTTATATCATATCACTAAAATATATATAAATCTTAAGATTTGTTTCGTGAACAGCTCGGTTCGCAAATAACTTGTACAAAGTTAATAAGTTACTTATTTAATTTATTTTAAAAAAATTAAATTCCGAAAATAATTAATATTACCGAATGCATTCATAATAGATAAATACAATTGATTTTTACTAAAATTACAATTTTTAAAAAATCGGGAAATTTCCTCTACTTTTGCAACCAATGTTTTAAAAATTCAGGAAATTTCCCGTCATTTCAAAATATCAAATTCGACCGAAAACGGTTGAATTTAGGAGTGTCAAAAAAAACGCTGGCGGGAAAATTTCCCTCTTTTTTTTGGAAAGGCTAAATTCGACCGAATGCGGTTGAATTTAGGAGTACTGCTAAATTCAACCATACAGCCATTTTTTTGGTAAGGCTAAATTCGACCGAATGTGGTTGAATTTAGGAGTACGGCTAAATTCAACCGCATACAGTCACATTTGTTGCTAAATTCGGCCGCATAAATACGACCGTAATTAAATACGACCGCATGCGGTTGAATTTAGCCGCACCCCTTAAATTCAACCGAAAGGGGTTGAATTTGACCCCGGTTGTATTTAATCGGTTGTATTTAGCCTTGTTTTCTTGTAGTGATATCTCTCCAACAAAGGCAGTGTTCAATAAATCACCTTACGAAGCTTGGCATAGGACTGAAGTGGGTCTATAAGATAAAATATAATAAAGATGGAACAGTCCAAAAGCACAAAGCAAGATTAGTATCTAAAGGGTACTTCTCAGCAACCAGAAATTGATTTTACTGAAACTTTTGCTCCAGTAGTATGCATGGAGACAATAAGATATGTACTTGCTATTTGTTATAGGAGATAAGCATCAAAAAAGTGGAGAAGAACGTGGAAGATGGTAAGAGAGATGGGAGGAGAAAAAATAGCTAACAAAAGGATAGAGGGCAATTCAAATAAAAAAGAGAGACAACGGCAGGAAGATTAGAGGGGGATAAATAGTAGAAAATACATAGACTAGAGCAAGTCTTCTAGTAGAACACAAAAATACACTACTTCTTACATTATAATTCAGCTACGTGATTTTGATATAGTGGATCTCTTTTAGGCTGGGCTACAAATCCCACCCGCGGTTTTGATCCTTTACGGGATTTTCCGCCTCACCAAATCATGGTGTTTTTTACTTGCTATTTTCAGTACGTTATAATCCTAGTTCTTTCATTAAAAACTTATAAATATATTATTAGCATTAACACACATAAATTTGGTAAAAACAATTGGCGCTGTCTATGGAAAATTTCTAAGGATTTCTACACACCTACATCATGTCCACCAGCGAACCACCACGAAACCCGACAAACACAGAAGGCAACGCTTCCAACAACGAGGAGATGGCTGCAACGTTGAAAAAGCTACAGTCTGAGATGGACAAATGCAGTCAATTTTGATGGAAAGAGCCACGCACCAAACTGGCTAGTGGAAAGGTACTTAGTTGGTTTCGATGTCAACTAAGGTTTCTACTGCACAACATGTGCAAGAATTAAGTACAAAGGTAAATAATCATGAGAGTGAATTAGAAGCGCAGTTTAACAAGAATGTAGAACATGACTTGGATGATGGAAAAACCGGAAGAAGCGAACTTTAAAAAAAAAACTAATCCACGACTAAGTTCAAATGTAATAAAAAACAATATGTAGTCACTAATAATACTTGTAATTAAAAGAAAAAGAGAAACAATAGGTCATAAATAAATGCTTTTAATAAAAAAGGGCCAAAAACAATATAAATGAATTTTATAATCTTTTGAGCATATTTTGTGATTATAATATAATAGGTAATTAAGGTTGGAGGCCATGGAAAAATCATTTTAGAGGAGAACTTAGAAATCATATAATCATTAATTAGAATATAACTTATGATGTTATTAATTTTGTATTAAGTTTTCTTCTTTATCATTGAGAAACGATGTCCAAAATGTCTATATCTCACTTTTGTACTTTCTAAATACCTGTTTGTATTAACGTCACATATATTAACTTACGACCAAATATGTCAGATTGGATGAGTCTGAGTCGGAAATGACTTTTCGATCTATGATAATGGTCATTACCGATCAAAAAGGTCATAAATAACTTTTTCATTTTCTTGAGTATTGGCCCCACCCATTTACATGGCAGCAACGTGAATGTTTAATAAAGTTTGATAACCGACCAAGTTTTTGGTTACTTTTAAATCTACAATTCACCTTTGCTTGGTCCCAGTTTTTCCTACTTGGCATGTATGTGCCACATGTCATGCTTGACTAGGATGTCACGGTGGTCGGTGTCAACTTTGTTTTGTTGGTCTTTTTCATGTTTATAGACAAACAAAGAAATATTTTCATCAATTATATGCGATCACAATGTAACCGACCAACTTCATAAGAAATATTGTTGAAAATGGTCATAAATAGTCTATTTTGATCATTTTTGTATTACACCATTTTATTTTTTGGAAAAACACTAATATATTATTTGAAATTATATAATATAATATATATTTGCACTAAGCTATTTTTTTATAAATTACATAATGTGGTTGAAAAAAAATTGTTGTATTTAGTACCAATTCTTTACTCCTATAAATTGTTTAACTTAAGTATTTAGAAATACATATTCCATAAAAAATAAGTAATTTAGTTTTAAAAGTTCAAATTTTGAATGATTCATGTAGAACTTTTAAATATTACTCTCTCGGTCCCTTTGAAATATATACAAATGGTTTGGTATTAAGAAATAGTGTAATTTTGAAGAAAAAAAGTAAGAAAAGTGAGTAAAGTGATGGTACTCATCAATATTATATATATATACACTAGGGGGCTACTCTAATACAAACCTCCTTATAATGAAAACTAAAAACTAAAATAAGTTTTTTGTTAAATCACGTCAAAACATGGCACATATGGAGAAAAATACAGTGAAGTCGGATTTCAAAAAAAGTTCACCGATTAACTAGAAAAATTAAATCAAAAACGGAGGGAAAAAGGTGGAATTATGTGTAGGAGGGAGCATATAAATCCTGTGTACTACATCTAGGGCGCCCTTGGATTAGATTGATCTAAGGGCTGAGATTAGTTTCTAGTTTTTATTTTAATTTTAGTTTCTATTTGATTATTTGTATATATATATATATATATATATATATATATATATATAACTAGTGTAGTGAAAAAGATAGTGGATATAAGTGAGTAGTTAATTCATATATAATAAAATTTTACAATTTTGAGTAACTTTGAAAATGTATAGAATTGAGACAGAGAGAGTGGGAAATATGCACGGATTACAAAATTTAAAAATTTATCATTTGTAATTGTGTTTTTGGATAACTAAATAAAATAATAAATTTAATAAATATTTTATTTTGATATTTATCATACAACTATAAAAAACAAACAAAAAAGTTATTTCTTTATTTTTAAACCTTACAAAGAATATGAACTAAAAAAAATAATAGACAAATAGAAAAATTACTTGATTAAAAAATATTAGGTAAAGAAATTTCTAAGAAATTTCCTAGAAAATTCTAATGTTTTATATACCAGGGCCTATATAAATTAAGGGTGTTGAACATACTCGATAATCTGTATTCCTTGACGGTCGCCCCAATGTTACCATATTCCACAACTTCAAAATTGAGTATATGACCAACCAATTGAGCTGCAAAGATGGTGAGGAGAGCGCATCTGGGGAAGACATCAGGGTCTTTGTGCTAAAGGTACAACTAATTTCTAATAAATAAGATTTTGATTTGCTTTTTATTATAGGTTGCCAGTTTTAATCCTTAAATTTTTTCATATGTGTAGCTTTATGAGGGCTTGTTCATTATACATCAAAGATCTGGGTATGTATACATACTAATTCTCTTTTTGATTCTTTTATATTGATTTTTATTTATTTTTATTAAAATAGTGTAATGTTTTGCACAGGAGGTGATAGGAAAGGTCACCTTATCACAGTTGCGGCTAAAGGGAGTTCTGCATAATCTTGCCCCAAAACTCAAAAAAGTGCTGCAGCCATCACAGTTGACTCTACTGTAGCACAATACATCAGTATGTTTTGTCCCTTCTTCCCATAAACCATGTCTGGTATTAGGTCATCTGATTCGAATGAGGGTGTCATCTGATTGTCCAAGGAGGTCGTAGTCATCCTTTTGTCACTGTCGTGGTTGTACTAATTTTTTTATTATCGATTATCTTTTAAATTCAAGCAATGTAATCGTAGTTTGGAAATAATAGATAAATTAGTATCATGTTAATTATTATTAATCAAATATTGTTAAATTTGTGAGGATCTATATGCAGATATCTTAAATTGATAATATTAGTTATCTCTTGTATACATTACTCAAAACTACAACAAAGAAGAGTTTATTTCATTCACTTTTATATAAATTATATAGCCAGAACATCTTTTTATTGATTATTAACTATAAATTAAATTTTGAAAATTGAAATAAGTAACAATTACTTTATATAGACAAAAGTTTTAAATAATATCTATCCAACATTCCTATCAAGCAAAGTCTATATAATATGTAATATATCAATTGTATAATAATTTCAAACTAATTTTACTTTACTTATAAGTATTGTTTTGTATGTGTTTAAAAGCCTATCACGTGTGGAGATAAATTTAAAATAAATTTAGTTGGCCAACAATCATCCAAAACAAAAATAAACTCCAAAGAACCCAAAATTTAATATATAAAATAAATTGCGAATCTACAATTAAATTCAAATGTAAACAAAAACAATATGTAATCATAAAGAAATGCTTTTACTAAAAAGAAAACGAGAAAAAAAATAATAAGTAGTGCACCAATCACATCTAATTATGTAAAAAAAGATTAGAAAAATATTATTAATATTATATAGGGATAAAAAAATATAAATGACTTTGAGAATCTCTTGATCACATTTTCAATTATAATATAATAGGTAATTAAGGTTGCAGGCCATGCGAAAATCCTTTCATACGAGAGTATAAAAATCATATAATCATTAATTAGCTTATAATTCTTCTATGTGATTGTGAAATAATGATGAAAATGCCTATGTCTATAGCATTCTTGGAAAACTCTACACTTTCTTCGAACCACCCCTTTTCTTTATTGACCAATTTATTTATTTATTTATTTTCCAAATTTATAGCAGATTTCATTAATAACATGAAAAAAATTCAATCGGTACAAACCCCCAATTCATCATGCAGCCAAGTTGAAAAACAAATAGACGAACTAAATAATTAGCGTCTTTATTTCTGGATTGCTTAACAGACTGAATAAAAATATTCTGAAAATTAAAAATAAAGATAATGGTTTCTCGAGCGATCCAGCCTGCATCTCCACCGAAAACAGTAGTTTCACAATTGCCCTCACATTAATTTCATGGATAGTACAATGTTCAGAGGACCCAATTACAAAAACTGAGAGGGCCCTCGTGTTATGAACAAAAATATTTTGTGAGAAGTGAGCACATACGCTTTTCACTACCGTATCAAAAGCACCCCAACTATCTACCTGCCGGAAATAATAACTCAATTAAACGAAACGAAAAAGAAGCGAATTTTTGAACAGAATCCATTATTTATTAAAAAAAAGTTAAAAACAAATGATAAAAATGTTGTATGGATGAAGAGAGAGGATGAAGATAGAGATGAAGATGGGTAGAAAGAGTGAAGAAGGAGGTGTGATGATTAGGGTTAAAGGAAAATGGGGCGGCCGACTCTCATCGAGAGAGAGGGAGAATTGATTGACCAATTTTTTAATATTCTTTTTGACATATAATTCTAAACACTCTTTAGCCTTTTCGGATTTTTGCATCTTCAAATGCCTTAATTAATAAAAAGAACTTAGGTGTGTGTAATGTACATAATTATAAAAATAAAAATAACATACAACAAACTTTTTGGTAACTTCTTCAGCCCATTTTGAATTTTGTGCAAGAATGGCAATACACATGTATGCCCAACTGCCCATTTTGAACAAATAGTCGCATTCAATATCTTCACAGTTGTATCATTGTGTATACTATAAAATTAATTTTAATGTAGTCAGTCATAAACACAAAAGCTTCATAATCTATGAGCTAATCTTATTCATATTTTTCACATACATTTTGAAGTTGAATGAGATTTATACGATAAACATATATAAATAATTACTGTCCCACTTGGAATTTGATGCGGCATGGTGTTCTTGGTTTCTTTTCCCTAAACTTGCGATCGGAATGTGATCTAGGTCATTTCCATGCCCGGGTCTCTATATTGGTCTTACAAGTATTTTGGTAATCTTACGGGTGTTCTGATTGCGTGGAGAAGGTAGACTAGGTGTTCGTAAAATAGCACAAGTTCTTCGAGTAAGTCCACGACCACGTCCCATGTCTCTGATTAGCATTTTCCCTGCATACTACAAAGTAATTAGAAAATATTTCCAAGTAATTAGATATCATTCATGCAAGATACTAAATATAACAAAAAAAGACATAATTTCCAAGTCAGATAAATCGTCAAAATAATGAAAAACTAATAAAACAAGATCAAAAGCATTGATAAAATTCTACATACTCTCATTTCATATCATACGATTAAACTTAGAAATCTTAATTAGTATTCGTAAATACAACTCATAGAGAACTAACAACATTAAACCCATATCAAATAAAGACCCAAATAAACCCCCCCTCTAGCTCTTACGCAAACATAGGTATACATAATCGAAACTTGATGTACATGACACAAAATAACAATTCAACTTACTAATTGTATAATTTACATATTTTATTGATATTAAATTATTTTTCTACATCATTATTTCAAAATGAAAGCATTTGTCATCACAAAAGACAACATAGAAAATGAACAATAAGAACTAATGAAGCTCAAAAAACTCAAGCCTTTGAAGAACATATAACTGTGAGATTTAACTCTTACTAAGTTCATAAAAAATTTATAAAATATAGATGAAGAAAACGTTCGGTTATTAGTTTACTATAGAGAGCCACGTTTATTCTCTGCTTCTCCATCATACTTATACATATATATGTATAAACATGAATACACCGTAAACATAAAAACAATCATATGAACAACACAATTGAAACAAATTAACAAATATTTAATGCTAAATATGTTGATTTAAAACAGCCACATTCATTCTCTCTATATATCACACTCATACCTATATATATATATAAATGCATATATATGTATAAAGAGGAACAAAAGATATACATATAAAGAACACACAAAATAAATGAAATAAGTTAGCAAATATAGGTAATTAGGATAACGCATTAATGTTATATATAGTCTATATGTGGTCTTATCTCTTTCAAATTAGTTGTTGATTAAATGTAATCCAACTAATAAATTTACAGTTTTAGGACTATATTTTTTCAAATCTAACCTAAATAATTTTTCTAAAGAATACTTATATAATAATTATTGAACTTTTGTAAAATGGTTTAGAGTTTCATGCAATAAGGGAAAATATAATGGGTTCGTATTAGTTTTCATTCTAGGAAAATAACGACATCATATTTACTATATACACCCTTTTTATCATCTATGCAACTCATGACAGATACTTAATTATTTAATAATGAATAGGAAAGTAGTGTGTTGGTTCAATTAAATGGCGGGTCATTGTTGTACTTCTAAGCATTGCATGTTTATTTATATGCATTTGTATACTTATTTCTTATTTAATTATTAACATATTTAAATTTTGTATAAATTAGTTGTACTTTCTATATATTTACATGTTTACTTAGATGTACTTATATACTTATTTCCTATTTTACTAACCTACTTTAATATTAAACATTAATAAAATATTAATATTCATATTTATGATTAAACGAACACAAAACTAGTATATTCTCATTATTGGTTTTCTTGAGCTTTCTAGGACTTACTTACAGTTTCTCATGTTAGCTTTAATGTTGATATATCATAGAAATCCTTTAGAAAATTACTCCATTCACCACTTGATTAATAAAAAAGAGAGTCTTCTTAACTGTTAGTGGATTTTCCTTCAAAGTCTTAGTTATTACGGTAAGGTAACATGTATGGTTCTTGGTATCCATATTCCATAATCTTTCAAAAATCTTGAGATTCTTACAATACCGAAATCGATTTTCTTGTTTGTCTCCATGCCGACGCACATTAGCAACTTAAATTTTTTATTAGCTCTAATCTCATTAATAATAATGGCTCTGGTGCATAAAAATCTATCTGATCATGTAAATGTATTTGTTATATTGACACACACTAGAAAGACCCTACCTTTGTTTGAATACTCAATTGATTACAATTATTTCCCGTCATACCAGAAAATTTTGATTGCAACATATTTTTGTGAAAGTCATCTCTAAATCACAAAATCTATAATACCACTTTCTAAGAATTTAAATGTATAATAAATTGTTGGAGATTACGAGAAAGAGTTTTTTCTGAGTAATTCCATACAACTTACTCACACAAAACATATACATAAAACTTGCAACTGCAATGAAATAATTTGATCATTTTCTATGAATACAAAACTTAGAAGATTGTCATATTTATGCGGCTAGGTCTACATGGAATTTACAAGAATATTCGCACCTAAGTTAATATGTAATTGAATAAGTACATGATTTAATCACATATAGAAATGCAAAATTATGAACTCGGAGACTATTCTATTTTCATAAAAAAGCAAATTAAAGTGTAGCTTAGCTTGTTTTAAAACAACATACATTTATAATCTTCATATGTACTACCTTTAGTTAGCAAGGAGAGATTCTTTATATATTTTGCATACGAGATAAACACATTAATGCACTACAAGAAAACTGTCAATAGACATCATAGATTAGACATTGGTCACTCGTGTCACCGATGTTAAAAATATTTTTAACATCACCACTTTTAAAAGCAATGTCTTTAGCTTTTTAACATCCTACAGCTTTAAACCGATGTCTAAAAAATTATTAAAATAATTCGAAAAAATATCCCGCTTATTACCAAATTCTTCCCCGCCTTAGGTCAAAAAAAATTGGATGAAATTTTCCGCATTGAATTTTTTGGCTCTCCTAAATTCAATAGATTTTGGTCAAATTTATTATTTGGAAATGGCATGAAATTTCCTATAACTTTTAAAACTTTTGGGGCAAAAGTTGACGGAAATTCCCCTCTATTTTTAAATTTATATTTCTACACAAATCCGTTTGTATGTATCTAATTTGGCCACATTCAATTGTATTTAGTATATTCAGAATTTTTAATAAGTTTTTTAAACTATTTAAATGTTAGTGAATATTTTAAAAAATATGTATCCACACAATAATAACATTCATCCCAACTACAAGTTTATATGGTATAAAAATATATGTGATGAAAGAACTTTTATTTAAATTTTATGATACTTCCGTGAAATTTAAATATATATATAAAAAAATTTTAAAAAATTATGAAAGAATTATCGCATTCCAAGTCCACTGACTACATTCACTGTATTTTTTGACAAAATATTAGTGAGCTAATAATTAACTTGTTTTTGAATCTCTACATTAGATTAGGTAGTATGATTACATAGGGTTATAAATTTAAATTTTAGGGTATCGATTAGGGTTTTAGTTTTTAATTTATATCTCATTTATTTTGAGTAATCTATTACGGATGTGATTATTCGAATTATTTTACAAATTCGAATTTAGGGGTTGAGATTCTTACCATAGAGTATTCCTACTATTTAGAATAATATTAGACCATCCAACCACATGGATGTTAAAATGGTTACAAGAAAATGTTATATGCAAATTTTAACAATTTTTAATCATTAGACCTCGATTATTTTAACAAATAAGGTATCACTAACTTAACTAAATATTTCACCACACAATCTTTTTCGTGGAATTTATGCTCAAATTGACCAACTTCATGATTATAAATTTTTTATTAAAATAACAAGTGGTTAATATAATTTATTATATTTTTAATATTATAATATTTTTAAGAAAAAAGTTAATTAATTACAATTTTAATTTCCTAGAAATTATAAGAAAGCATAAGAAAAATTTTAATCGACATTCCTAAATTCGACCGGTTACAGTTGAATTTAGTGCCACTCCAGTAGTCCCTTGCATTAGATCTAACACACCAAATTTAACCCCTAAAACATTCATCCAACGGTTGAATTT
The DNA here is from genome assembly GCF_009905375.1 of Apium graveolens. NCBI lineage: Eukaryota > Viridiplantae > Streptophyta > Magnoliopsida > Apiales > Apiaceae > Apium > Apium graveolens. The sequence continues at coordinate 204,745,129 of NC_133650.1, forward strand.
ACATTTAATAAAACCAAATTATAAGTAAAAAAACAAAAAAATTATAAAATAAAATTTTTAACCCGAAGCCCTCCTTTCACTCACCTAACTCACCCCTTCTCTTTTTCTCTCACCGCCGTTATTTTTTTCCACCCTCTAATCTCTCTCTCCCCCTCTATTTCTATTTGTGTCCCTCCCACCATCTTACTCTCCCTCGTGAAGGTAATAATTTCCATTTTCTTGATTTTAACTCGAATTTGACTTTTTACTTTAGGTTGTTTATTGATGTGTTTTGAAGTTACGAATCGATAGATCATTGAACATGAGCGTGTAGATAATTTTTTCATGATTTATGATTGAATGTGTTGCTCCATTTACATGCTTGGTATGTGGTGGGAAAATTGTTTATATTAAGGTTTTTTTAGTTTGGTGAATTTTTTGTTAATGTTGTGTTTTTCTTTACAGACGTTCAATTGATTTTTGCCGGAATCGGTTAAATGCTAGTTATTTGTAAGTTTGGATATGAATATGAGATTGTTGGGTCAATTTTGAGTGTACTTTTTGTTAATTTCATTTTTTTTCTTTACAGACGTTCAATTGATTTTTGTCGGAATCGGTTTAAATGCTAGTTGTTTATAAGTTTGGATATGAATGTGAGATTGTTTGATCAATTTTGAGTGTATTAAGTTGAAAAATTGGACTGAAAACTGAGCTTTTTTGGAGAAATTAAAGCTGCTGGAATATGACTGGAACTGGTAAACTCACCGGAATCTGGAAATTTTCCAATTTCCAGCGAGAGATTTGTCTCTTAAAACTGGTGTTTGTTAATTCAACCGAAGGTGGTGGAATTTTGATTCGCATCTTTGACCATATTCGGTCAATTTAATTTTAGGCAGACATTTTAAATTTATTCAATATATTTAATAATTTGGGCGGGATTTTCAATTTTTTGGTGAAAAGTCAAATTCGACTACCTTGGTCAAATTTGGCCAGTTGAATTTAAGCGGTTTTTTTAAATGGTCAAAATTAGCTGGTCCAATTTACTTTAAAAATGACTGACTTACTAAATATTCCTCCCGTATCATGACCGATCCAGAAACTAAAAGATACGACCGTGTCCTGACATATTTAGGTAAATGCGAGGACTTTTGGCCGGTCGTATTTACCTGTTTTTCTTATAGTGATAGCTCATCTAAATATGAGGGGTTTGTTAAAATGACGTAATATATAAGTTGATCCACATGTTAAATGACTTAATCAAGGGAAAAATGTGATCTAATAAATTCGACATCATAAACTTTGAAATTCTTGAAGAATTGCCCTCACCGATTTTCCAATTTTCAAATAGTTCTTGGCTAAATGATATTATACTTCATTTTGATGTCTCTCAACTTTGTTTCTTTCATTTTGTACTTAGTGGCGCAACAAACCATATGGTTTCTCTAACCCTCTCAGTTATCTACCTCTCTTTCACCTTTTTCAGTTGATGGAAGTGCTTTGGGCGTGGATCCTATCACGTTTTGCCTTTTCAATTAAAATTCAAATAAATTCTCTTGTGTAATAAAGAAATATTTAATCTCATTACATCCTTTATTTCAGAAATTCCATATATTGGCATATTAGTTCTTGTATGTTCTTGGAATGACTTGGTTTGCCAAATGTTCATGGTTGTGCTGGTTAATATGTTAAGAGACACCAACACCAAAGGTAAGTCTCATCTGGAGAAAATTAAGGGTTGAGGTATTGTTTCGACCACTTCAAATTATTTTCATATTATATCCTTTTCATTTATGAAGGAATAATATGTGCAAAGTTTATATGTTTTTTTAATATTTTTTGTTTTAATAAAAGTATTGTTGCTTGATTGTCAGGTTTATTAATTATATCATTCACGAGGATTTAATTAAACATGGGTTTTTAAAATATTTTTTATTTTTGTTAAAGTATTGTTCCTTGATTAGGTTATAACTGTTCCAGTCATACCTGGTAATGCTTTAAGAGGACATAAGAGAAATTGCAATAGATTAGTTATTCATTCTCCTAATTTTTGTAACTTAAATTTTAGGGAATGAGTGTACTAGTACAACGGATTAAGCATCATCTCTCCCAAGACTTTGAAGAAGGAAGACTGTGCATCTTCACTAGTGTAACAGATTTTTTCTTATGTACACACATTTGCAACATGATGCTCTATGATATGATACATTATTTCTCTACATGTTTGGGGTCAACTTCAACTTTATACTCACATCGGTGTGCCTCCAGACTCAACTGCAGTTCAGAAGTACACCGTTTAAGTTCCAACTGTATCATTACTGCAAATGTTTGCTTTCCAGCATGGGTGATGGACCCTGGACCTGCTGTGCATTATGGGTGTCAAATTATTAATATTATCAAAACAATTCCATTAGTGTTGCAACTATTCTGAATTTTCAGATGTTGCCAGTAGAAGTGAACCATTTGACCTCTGTGAACAACATTATGGAATTCCTTTAACCTCCCAAGCCTATTTAACCAGCAGCATAATTCAGAGCACAAGTTTAATAATGTCGGAGGAGCGAGGATCACTATTGCAGGTGTCTTGAGGATGAATGAGAATAAGCTCCTGATTAGTATATCCAGAGGACTGGGGCACATGGCTCCACGGGCCCACATGATGAATTGAAGAGGAGAAGTTCCAAAGGTTCATCAGATGTGAATTCAGGAGCAGTTCTCTAGGCTCATCAGATGAGTAATCCAAAAGCATGAGAATCTCTTAGGTTATTAGATTTTTAAACCAAAAATGAGAACTTTATAAGGTACATTACAAAAGGACAAGTGCAAGAGGATAATTGGAATTTAAATCCAAAAGGAGAAGGTCTAGCTGTCTGCCTGTCACATGATAAATACAAAGAGAAAAGTTTTGCAATGAATAGACACAAAGAACAGAAGCAAAACCTGTAATTAAATATCAAACACGTATAAGTAGCCCACAAAAAAGCAAGCCGAGCAAGGTATCACAAAAAATGGCACCAAAGTATCTTTATCTTCCAACAAGGTCGGCGATTGGCAAAGCGCTTGGTTGGAAATCTAAGAATTTTCGGTTGTATTGCATATGCACATATTCCTGACAAGAAAAGAAAAAAGCTAGATGAGATTAGATGAGATTGTCAAGAAGTGTATCTTTACCGCATATGACAAAGGTAATAGTGGAAATGATGATCCACTCCTCAGTAAAAGTTCTTAACAAATTCATATATGTTGACACAATTGACATCAGAACCTAGAAGCAATAGTGTAGGTGGGCACCAAAAATATACGGAGTCTCCATGACATCTATAATGCAATAAGTCAGCTGGTACAAACAACCTTTATATGGTTATTCCTTTGTTTTGTTTAATGATCTACTAAAATTTTAGTAGTGCTTGAGTCACTTTCAGAAGATAAAGAATTCTCCCTAATTTAGAAATCTAAAAAAGTAGATGAACAATATGTTCTTACCTGTGTGCCCTTGAACTTGTTGCTGATCTTCTTCTTGTTGGGACCCAGGTCGAGTCTTGGCTTTGTGACTGTCCTTGCAAAATGAATGTTGTGTATTGGCCTTGGTGTTGCCCTTGATATTGTTCTTGCTGCAATAGAGTAAAACTACTCAAATTTCACAAACTAAACATGTTAACATGTTGATGCTTTAAAATAATTAAGATACTAATTTTTAAAAGAAAAACAAAAAACCAAAGCAATTATAATATATTCTAAATGTATTTCTCAGTGTAAATTAATTCTGCTGATCCCCGAGATCTTAAATCTTGAAAAACTACAAAGTGTCAAATTTTATTTAAAATTACAAAATTGAAAACCTTGATATCATAAAATGAATCCATATCTAGTTTCAGATGGTCACATAGACATATATTTAAATATATATTTCATACAACACCCATAAAAACATTAATTAATTTCCTACAAAGAAAATAATCACATGAGAGTTAAAAGAATTATCTCAAGTTTATCATTACCTAAACTTAGAGTTTATAACGGATAACATAATACATATATGTGTGTACAAAAATTTTAGTGGGGTTATTAAGACATACATCTAACATAATAGAGCTAACATATGTGAATTTAAACTTCTACCGATGTTTTTAAGAAGTACCAAGTGCTAGAATTGAAATGGATGTTCTAGATTCTTCTTACCATCTTCATTTTTTAAAAAATAAATGCCAAAATAGTAATATTATAATTTGAATAAATATATTTCATAATATTTAGATTTTTAAAAGTAACTCATATGTTTGACACAATATTATATTAGATTTTGAAATGATGCAGGTATAATCAAAATTATTTAATTTTCTATGGGAATAGAAGATGGACAATCATAGATAAAAAACAATAATTAATGTATTATAAATGCAAAAACCATCTCATAATCTTCTTCTATATTTATGTGGTTTCTCAAACAAACATTTTAAAAGTATTTTGAGGTTCTGGCGTTAAAAAAAATAAAGCTAGTATGATTAGGCTGATAAATATATTCTATTGAATATTATATAATTTTAAAAAATAAAATACAATATAAAATATTATGATTATAATAGTTTGATATTTTAAGTACAAGCATGTAGGTAAAACATGATAATGATTTGTTAATCATGTAAATTATATAGTTATTTAAATGCTATAGGGAGAAACCATCTATACTATACTATTATAATTGATTGGTTTGGTGGGTGGTTAACACCTTCCTAAAATATTTGCTACCACCTTCCAAAAAAAATTTAAACACGTATAATTTATTAAAATATTTAATTTATGTATCCAACATAACTACAAACTCTATCATTTGTAGTAGTTATATCTATATTATACTACTTAAACTCAACTTCTTTACAAACTCTACTATACTACTTACATAAAAAAATAATTATATCATTAATTTCATATTTACATTCAATATTTTATAATTTATTTTCTTTTTATGAAAATAAGTATTTTACAAAAGTATGACAAGAAATATTAAAATTACCGGGCACGGTTATAGGATAATTTATTGTACAAAATATATATTATTAATTAATAACATATTGTTCAATTTCAATTAATTTAATAAATTATTTAATAATCTATTATTCTATTTTATATATTTTATTAAGTGTTTTACTTTTAATAAAAAAAGGTTAATAAGAATTTGGACGATTAATAGAGTACAAAATATAAATTATTAATTAATAACATATTGTTCAATTTTAATTAATTTAATAAATTATTTAATAATCTATTATTCTATTTTATATATTTTATTATGTGTTTTACTTTTAATAAAAAAAGGTTAATAAGAATTTGGACGATTAATAGAGTTTGTAGTTAAATTTGATATATAAATTAATTATTTTAATAAATTATAATTTATTTTCTTTTTATGAAAATAAGTATTTTACAAAAGTATGACAATAAATATTAAAATTACCGGGCACCGCACGGGTTATAGGATAATTTATCGTACAAAATATATATTAATAATTAATAACATATTGTTCAATTTCAATTAATTTAATAAATTATTTAATAATCTATTATTCTATTTTATATATTTTATTAAGTATTTTACTTTTAATAAAAAAAGGTTAATAAGAATTTGGACGATTAATAGAGTACAAAATATAAATTATTAATTAATAACATATTGTTCAATTTTAATAGGAAAAAAATATTAAAATTAATCCGTGCATCGCACGGGTTACAGGCTTGTATAACATTAAAGAAGAATTCAATTATCAAATTATTAGTAACTTTATTTTCTGTGAGATACGAAATAAGGTCATATATATATGTTTACTATAATATTTTTGTCCAAATTAGAAAAAAAGGATTGAAATTTAAGTATCTAATTATAATCAATACATAAAAAAATAAGCGTGCTAAGTCCATTATTACGGTTTAAATAATTATCTTTAGTTTGGTTTCGTATGAGGGATGCCCTCAGTGTCGAGGAACACGTAATAAAATAAAAAATAACTTTCTTTACTAATATTAACTTGCACTTGAATAATTAAACAAAAAAAATCTTTTGCATTAATTTTTGTTGATTCGTAACAAAGGGACGTTAAGTTTTTTTAGCTATGCGTGTAGGCTTTAAGACCCGTAAGTCCACTGGTACAATTAGACACAATTAAAACATAAATAAGACCGAACCATTTGAACCGGACACATCAAATAACAAAGTTTAGAAACAGTTATATATTAATACTATTTACTCATGAAGATGAAAAGGAAAGCCGATCAAATTGCTCAAGAAGTATGATCAAAGAAAAAAAAATCGAAGGAAGGAATTGAAAGATGGAGAAGGGACCAGACCAAAAAGAAACAAAAAAAATAATGAATCGATGAGTTAATTTCTAGAGTTCATATACCCATTTTGAATTCATGGCCTTTTCAATTTATGGGTATTATGATTATTTGATTTCAATTGTTTAGGTATAATGTAAGACCTTATTGTTAATGTGCTTTTGTACATGTGTCGATGTACTCATACCTATCATCTCACTGTTCTTAATCCCATAATCTTACTCAACCTCTTTAATACTTAGTTATATATATATAATGTATATGTATAATATGTATCTTTATGAATATTAGTAGTCCCTGATCCCCATCAATGTATATTGTTACTCGAATTATGACAAATTAGCAAGCCATCTCGATGTTTTTTAACATGTCATAGAGCCCCATTTAAATCTGTTGACAACGATCATGTAAATGCTAAGTTAGTCGACTGCAAGCATTTTGAGTTCAATTACCCAACTACAAAGGTGTGAGTTTAATTATGTTTTAGCCTATTAACCTAGAAATAAAGTAGTTTAGATTAAAGGTGGGATTATATAATATATATAGATAAATAGGTCGGGTTTTTAATAAATATGTTTGTATTGGATTTTAATAAGCTCACTTCACGAATGTTGTTTAGCCCAAAATACCGACCAACGATTTATCTTGAATGCGGCTTTAATATAGTACTACCTAACAACTTATGTGATGCACGAGTTTATATTATTGTGATATAAATAATGCAATGATTCTAATATGATTTTACTGTGAATAATAATATTATTTAATTAGATATTAATATATCTAAATTGGATAAAAATATATACTTTATAAAGCACCAAAAAAATATTATATTTCCGGATTAGAATTTAAGCTATCATTTTGTATTGGATTTTTAGAAAAATATGATTTTATTAGATTTTAGTAAGCCCATTTTATCAAATCCATTGATTTTGAGTAGTTGATCCCATTGTAATGATCAACGATTTATCTTGAGTTCGGCTTTATAGTAGTATAGAATATCGAACAACGCATGCGATGCATGAGCTTATTTTAATATTATAGTTGTAATGTTATGAATCTAATACGAATATATTGTGCATAATAATAATTGAAAATTAATTAATCTAAATTGGATATAGATATATATTATTTAAAGAATTAACAAATTATTATGATTACAAATTGTAAACTTATAATATCTCACTTTGTATTAGTTTTAAGAGGATTGTTTATAATAGATCTTAATAAGCTATCATGTTTATACCATGTAAGCTCATGTTTTTATTATATTTTAATAAGCTCATTTTAATAGGTGTATTAGTACCAAATTTTTCGGTTGAGGCCATAATTCTCATGAACGATTTATCTTGAGTTTGGTTTTAATATAGTAGTATAGATAACATGTGCGATGCACATACTTATTTTAATATGGATGTTATAATATTATATATGACTTTATTATGATTTTATTGTGCATAAAAATATTATTTTAGTTCGATATTAATAATCCTAATTTGGATATAGATATAACCTTTCTAAGGATTAACGAATTATTATCATTTCGAATTGTAAATTTATACTCTGTCACTTTGTATTGGTTTTAACAGGATTGTTTGCATTAGATGTAAGCCCATCATACCCAAGTTTGTTGATACCATGTAAGCTCATGTTTGTAGTAGAATTTAGTAAGCACATTTTACTAAGTCCATTGGTCTCAAGTTTTCACGTTGAGCATATAATACCGACCTACAATTTATGTTGAGTTCGTTTTAATATAATAGTATGAAAATAACAACATCAAGTTATCTTTAACGACATACGCTCCTTGCCTAGAAAATTGGTTCTCTCAATTAAAAATAGAAGACATTATCCATCCATATGAACAGACACATGAATTGCTAGTGGATGGTACCATGGAGCTTAAAAATGCTGAGGTATGATCTTTTAAACAGCTGCATAGAATTTTATACATAACCTCTGTCCATGTATCATGGTTCGACACTTTGAGGAGTAAAGATAAAAGAAACCAAGTACCTTTTTAAGTCCCTGCTAATTCACTTTTCCACATTATGTCCTTGTCGGAAATGCTTTTTGTTACACTTAAAATTCTTTATAAATTTTTTAATGTGTTATATACATTTTTCTGAAATGTACTTGTATATGTAAACAAGAATGCTTGAACTATCTAACACATTGTGGCCCTGGCTATCGGCCAAAAGTAATTAGGAGTCTATAAGGAGGCTTATGTAATCCTCAAAAAAGTAATTAGGTAATGGGAAAGGATTTTTCTTCGTGAATTGTGAATTGTGCATGTGATTATATGTATGCAGTAAACACACATGACACGACAAAAGGAACCAAAGAAAAAAATATATTCGTACATGTTTCACGCGAATATTTTAATAGATTAATTAGTCACTAGCTAATTACTATATTGAAACAGGCATAAAAAACCTACTGTTCCATTTATTTCTCAGACACTAATTTTTTTCGTTCATGTACTAGCCATTTGTGACGTGATCAGTTTTTTGTGATCTGCTCAATCCTCTAACTTTAGATCAAGCACGTCATTAAGCATGTCAGGTATATCTTGCAAATTTTCATCAGAGCTGGTCTGTACATTAATGATAACAATTAGATATTCATTAACATTCATTATAGGTTAGAAATTTACCATGTGATCATACAGTTTTAAAGAATTACATGAAGTCTCATCTGAGCATTCTTTATAATGTTTATTGGAATTATTCGATTAATTATCAGTATAAGCTATATATGCCCCGCTTATTATGAACTTCTTCAGTTACTTCATACTTTTGAGCTAACCATTGGCCAGGAGTGCCATGATACTATCAAGGCAAATTTATTAATAATCAATAAGCAGTTATGCAGTAAGATCTTAGATAAGGTTCCTCTTAAATCTTAATAGTGCAACTTTATGAGAAGTTAATATTTTGCTTCCAGGACTATATGCTCACCTCTGCCTTTGCTAGAGACGAGGTCTCCATTGGAGTGGTTCATAAGAAAAGTGCAGGACAGAATTGTATTGAGCATACTAAGGCGAGTTGTGGTGAAATTGGCAAATAAATCAAGGTCAGAACTTTTCATAATTGAAATCCATATAACTATCAGCTCTCTTAGCAGGCAAAGATTTATGTTGCAAATTTATTAACCAATCTAAGTTAAAATAACATTGTTATAAGCCCTCACTTCTCTAAGCAAAGAGTATTGATCGCATATCTTTATTTTAAGTAAGTTAGAGAAGTCATGCTAAAGAGCTTGCAAAGCGTGACTTGTTTTTAGTTTGTAGATAAGACATGAACGATATAAGCCACAATTTTCACTGATGCAAAGCATTATGCAATGATGTTGGTCTAGAGCATATATAAGTTCCAATGCAATAATGTTGCTCATTTTAATTAAAAATTTCTCAATGAGAAATATGATTAAGGTTGATTTACAATAGATCTGACAATTTCGTACAATTGACATGATAATTTTGTGTTTGTGTTCACCTTTTTGGTATACGAACACGAAAATACACGCGTAAATGTAAATTCAGTGTAGGTTTTGGGTTTACTTTTCAGTACATGACATGAAACGAAAATACACGAATAGTTAAATAATTAAATAAATATTTCAAAATTTTATAAATACATATTGGGTATAGAAGTTTTAATAAAACAAAATAGAAAATAGTTTCAAATTTGAGTTCAACAAAATATGACTACACTTGACTCATTATAACTTAATGACTTGAGACTCAACTAGTAAAACTTTAACCCAAAAGTTTGGTAATTAAATATTTTTATTTACATATATTTTATTGAAAGTTACATGAACCACAACACAAAAAGTACACGAACATGAGACGCCACAACACGAATCCATGGGTCGTGTTTGGGTTGCAGAATGTGGTGCAACTTAAGTACTTATTACTCCTATTTTACCGAGTGCTTAAATTTCCTCATACTGTATCCTTTTGTACATCATTTGGTTGAAAGTGTCTCTTCTGTTTATAACATGTTGCATAAAAGAGCAGCTAGTATTTCAGAGTTTCCAAGATTTACAAATGGATCTTCTTATAAATAGGCACTCCATTGAGTATATAGAAAGAGATGATTCCATAGTGGCTCATGGATGGCGGAGTTGATGCTTTCATAAAAGTACATCAAAGCTGGCCATTACATGGTTCTCCACTGAAGCTAGTATCCCTCAAGAAATCTAGTCCACATTCGAGGGAAATTTCTTTGCGCTTTCTTTGCAAAGTTGAGGTGAGTTACGTATGCTATTAAGTTCCTTATTTATTGCATTCACAGCATTCATATTTATAAATGTATGAATCAATATAATTATTAGTAATTTTTGTGTTAAGTAGTGAAATGATGTCAAAATGTGGTAGAAATGTATGAATGTATTTTCTCTATATGTTGTCGGAACACACAAAATTAGCCTTGGGAATTGCAATATCCTAATTTTACGAAGGCAGGTATCCTTTGTTAAAAGTAATCTAATTTGTAATTCTTATAAATTATCTAGTAGAGTATAGAAGATTCTAGTCAGAAGTAATGCAAGCACAGATTCAAGTAATCAGTATAAGCAATAAAAAGTTTCCTGATCTTATTCATGAACCATATTAATGATGTAAATTAATAGTCTTCTTAAGTCTTGCTATATAAACTTGAGATATATCAGTTGTATTAAAGTGAACAAGTGATAATATATAAATTAAAGCATTATGCCTTCTTTATCAATACTGATTCCAACAAATTTGGTATCAGAGCCAAAACATTAATCCAAACCCCAAAATAATTAAAATTCATAAACCCTTCATTATATACAATGGCAGCTTCTAATGAAGCATTATTCAACTATGCACAAAGCAATATTCCAATTTTCAATGATGAAAGATATGATTTCTGGAGCATCCTGATGAAAACATTGTTCATCTCTCATGATTTATGGGATTTAGTAGAAGATGGCTATGAAGTTGGTGTTACGCAGGAAGAGATAGCATCCTGGTCAGCGGCTAGGCACGATGAATTCAAAAATAATAAGAAAAAAGATGCAAGAACTTTGCACTTTATTCAACAAGGAGTTCGCAAAGCAATCTTTCCCCGTATTATGGGAGCAAAAACATCATAAGAAGCATGGGATCTTTTGCGAAATCAGTTTTCAAGGTTATGAAGCAGTAATTTCAGTAAAGTTATAATCACTATGGAGAGAATTTGACAACCTGCAGATGAAAGAAGGTGAAAGTACTCTGGAATTCTTCTCTAAGGTGTCAACAATCATTAATCAGATTCGAAGTTATGGAGATACCTTGGATGATAAAAAAAGTTGTCCATAAAATTTTAAGAAGCCTGCCAGCAAAATTTGAGCATGTGGTTGCAGCAATTAAAATTTCTAAGGACTTGTCTAAATGACCGGTGGATGAACTCATGCATGCTCTTGAAGCTAACGAGGAAAGAATTCATAAATCAGCCCCTGGAACAAGCTTTTCAAGTAAAAATCAATATAAGAAACAAAAATGATGCTGCACATCAGGAGAACGAGACACGAAGAAAGTACAACAAGAACCAAAATTATAGAAAAGGTAATCAGAATTTACGAGGAAGAGGAGGAAGAAGAAATTTTAATGAAAGAAGCAACTTCAACAATTCCATATGTATCATTTGCTAGAGATCAAATCATGAGTCGAAAAATTGCAAATTCCGATGCCAAAGGTGCAAAGTTTCTAACCATTCTCAGAGAGACTGCTGGTTCCAAAACAGAACTCAAGGAAATGTAAATTTTTAAGAGGAGAGTAAAGAGCCACAAGTGACATTTTCATATATGAATCACTAGCTAGTACAGCAAAAGGAGTGGTATATTGATAGCGCTTGTAGCAATCACATGACGGGCAAAAAGGAGCATTTTTCAGAACTTGATAAAAGATATAAATCTAAAGTAAAGATCGGAGATGGGAATAAGAACAGAGTTGAGGCCAAAAAATCCTGGAAAGAAAGAGAAGGTGCAGTTGGCGTCATGGAACTTATTACATGGTGAAAAAAACTGTTTGCTCATTCTTTCTTAAAATGAAGTTATCAGATGGATTTTGTTCCAATATCAAGAATCTGGTATACATGGAAAATCTGCGACTTGGTAGAATGAAATCGCATGATTGTCACACAATAATGCATCATTTGCTTCCAATTTCAATTCGGTTAGTACTGCAAAAAGAAGTCAGGTGCACAATTATTAAGTTTTATCTCTTCTTCAAGGCAATTTGCAGTAAAGTCATCGATATAGATAAACTGGAAAAAACCCAATCCCAGTTGGTAGAAACATTATACCAGCTTGAAAAAAATTTCCCTCCCTCGTTCTTTGATGTGATGATCCATCTCTCAATTCATCTTGTAAGAGAGGTTAAACTTTGCGCGCGGGTCAATATTCCTACGTTGGATGTATCCTTTCGAAAGATATATGAAAGCATTTAAGGGATATGTACGGAATGCAGCTCTTCCTGAAGGATGTATTGTCGAGGTATATATCGCTGAAGAGGCCGTCGAGTATTTGGTAAATTTTGAAGAAGCTACCATAGGATTGTCGCAAAATGCTAGGCAAGAGCAGAATGCTGGCAGACCTTTATCTGGTACAACTATGATAAAACCAATCAATCACGACTTGCACCTAGCACATTTATGTTTTCAGCAAAATAGTAATGACATAAGGCCATATTTTGAGTAAGCAGTTATTGAAATATGTGTGTGTGTTATTTCCTTATTTTGTGCATTTTGATTAATATAAAAAATCCGTCTTTGATGAGGAGATTCAAACACCATGAAAATGACGAAGTCTGGCTAAAAAATAAGCAAAATGATACATTCTCCACATGGTTCAGGAAAAAGGTATGATTTTTATTTGGTTTTAACATTATATGTAGGCCTAATTAATCTGCTCAAAATAATTAGTCATACTCAAAGATGTTATTTTAACAAATCTAGTAATTCAAATTCATTAATTAGTAATTTTCCTTGGATGCAAATTACATTTTTGATACCTTAAAAATAGAATGATTATTACATAAGAGAAGAATGCAGTAAAATACCTCTCTCAACCTTTATTTTCTAGTTTTACCCTAATAAAAGACTTGTTATTTTACATGTTGTCTCTATACTTTTATTTGTGTTTCCTGTGTGTTATTTTTACATTTTTCAAACTTTCCTTTATACCACTAAATAATAGTACTGCCACTGAAATGCTTTGCTTCTGCAACTAAAAGTTCAGACAGAAAATAAGGGGAAATATAAAAATCAATAAATCTATAATCAAGAAAATAAGTAAAAAGATGCCTCAGTACTTTTATATTTTTATAGTAGCATGAAGAACATTTAGTTTATTTAAAAAAGGTGAAAATAGTAATAGCTATGTCTATCATGATAATTAAATATTAAATACTATAAATATATAAATAATTCAATATGTCTTTTCTCACTAAAACGTAATGAACCTCCCTTTTATTATTTCACTTATAAAATTGTATAATAATTTAGCTTTCATGCTCTCGCTAAAATTAATAAATTTGTATACATTAATAATTTGGTTTGCACAATATATGTTCAAGGCCTGGTCACCCACACTATTGTGGAAATTAATCTATTTAAAGTTAAATTTATACTTTATCAAAAGAATTTATATAACTATATTTTGAAACACCATATAAAATTGAAACCATAATATTTCACTCCCTAGTAATTAGAAATAATTAGTTTTAAACAATTTTTTTGGACAGATTGAATCATAATTGTTGGATGAATACAATACTATAACTGATGAAATAAGGTGGATGGAGGAAGGCCCGAACAAGATTGTGCCTACATTTAGCGGATATAAAATCAACGGTGTTACTTATAGCACGAAGGAACGTGATGATAAACGGCAAGTTCAGTGCAAATACAATGCTTGTGCAGGGTAAGGATAAGAATAATGAACATACTTCACACACCTAATATGGAGTTATAACAAGTATCTGGGAGTTAAACTATAACAACTTTCGTGTTCCTGTATATCATTGTAATTGGGTAGATATGAACAAAAGGGTTAAGGTAGATAACTTGGGATTTACACTGGTTAATTTAAATAAATTAGGCTTTATAAATGATCCTTTTGTGCTAGGTAAACATCTTAACAAGTATGTTACATTTAGGATCCTCTTGAAAAAAATTGGTCTGTTGTGTTGAAATTACCGAAAAAGAACTACTATGACCACTGTGATGACGAAAATGATGGATCGGTAGAAATAGAACTTGAGAATGAGTTACATGTGCCAACGTTCCTCAATGATGACAAACAAGATGAGGAAAAAGCTAGTTATATGAGGGACGAAGAAGAATGGATTCAACTTTCATGATGGTAATAAATTACATTTATTTTAAATTTGAAGAAGAGTACACATGTTTGCCTTTTATTACTATTCATCCACAATAATTTCTTCTTAATTTCTTAAATGATTCTATTTGTTGAATTATATATTTTTCAGTTAATATGTGTCATTTACGATTACTGTCTTAATATGCATGAATTTATGAGTTTTCTACGTATACATTAATAGTGTCATGAACCGTGTTCCTTTAATATTTGTTAATGTTTAAATTTTTATTTTGATTTCAGTGAATGATCCAATTTTTGAGCCTCATTTGAAACTACTAAAGGGAAAGAAAATTTAGGTCATTTAATGATGATGGAACCTGCAGGGTTTACTGATGATGTTGATCAAGGTGAGATAATGTTGATCAAGCTGAGGTAGAAGAAATTTTAACAGTTTGGCCAATATGGGTGGACACCACTGTTTGTTCGCATTCTTTTTTTCCTAGTTGGTGCCTTGTATTCTACTGTAATAGGCTTCTCTGCCAACATAATGTTATGTTTTGTGTATGCATTAGGATTAGTTTTTTTTATTTCTCGATTCATGGATTAACTTGTAAATTTGTGTACGTATTAGTTTGTTTGATGAATGGAATATGTCCATTATTTACTCTCTTTAAAGAAATGCAAGAGCTGCAAAATCTGGTCTCCATAAAATGGAGATTACATTTTACAGCTGTTGTATACTTTAAAGAGAGTAAAACTGGACATGTATACTTTTATCGCCAAACTTAAAATTTAAAAGTTGAAACCATGATGAATATAAGTTAATTGTGATTTTGGTGGATGGTAAACTTTTCAATTTGTGATGGAATTTGGTTGTATTGTCCGATTTAATTTGACTTGTTCATTTGAGGAAGTATTTTTTGATTGCTAGTCTATTGGTCGGATGATTTATGGTTTGTAAATTTCATGGTTGGATGGTTTTGGATTGGTTTTCAGGGGCTTTGATATGTACAAGTAATTTTTTTTTATTTTCATTACTCAACAGACAACGGTTACTCTCATAATCTATAAAACAGTATTCTAAATAAGGTGTTCAGACAACGGTTCTATAGACTCGTTGTTTGAACCACATTTTCCAAACAGTTATAATAATCATTGTCTATATGAGCCTTCCAATTAATACCATTTAACAATGGTATGCAGAAACCATTGTTTGATAAATAACTAGACAACTATTATAATAAATACTTGTTTGAATTACACAACATAAAGGCCAAAATGATTGTCTCAGACTACAAAAACTTAATTTATTAACAACAGTTTTAAAGTGTTGTGGTTAAAGACGTTTTACAACAGTGCATTTTAAAACGGTTGTTTGACTTGGTAATAGAACATCAAAAAGACAACACTTTCAAAAAACAGCTATAACTTTTGTTATACAACCTATCAGACAACACTTTTTCATATCAAAGAAATCCACCATTGTCTCTCAATTTAGGATAACGGTTTTTTTTCAGCGTTGTTTAAGAGGTGTTGTCTGATAGCAAAATCCTTGTAGTATTGTGGGGGTACTTGTACAAATAATACATATATATGTGTACATG
Organism: Apium graveolens; assembly: GCF_009905375.1. Taxonomy (NCBI): domain Eukaryota; kingdom Viridiplantae; phylum Streptophyta; class Magnoliopsida; order Apiales; family Apiaceae; genus Apium; species Apium graveolens. The sequence continues at coordinate 204,761,373 of NC_133650.1, forward strand.
TTGTAAAGCAAACAGGCATGTAATGACAAAAAATTACATTATGGTAATAGAAAATTTTTAGTGTGGTTATTAAGATATTCATCTAACATAATAAAGTTAACATATGTGAATTTACACTTCTACATATGTTTTTGAGAAGTATCAACAATTTATGGCTGACTTTTACACTTTTTTTCTTTTTTAGGAGGCAACAAACTCTTTGGAAAAAGAGATACAGCAGGATATATCAATGTTTGTGGATGCCATCGAGAATATACTTGTGCAACGCATGCGTGCGGAACTACATTCTCTTGATAATACTAGTGTGCTACAATTTTGTAGGCCCAAGTTCTGAAAACCTTCCTACATGGGGCATGGAGTTAATATAGATACTCATCAGTAATAAAATTTTTAGTTTATAAAATCTTAAATTTGATCCTAATGTAGAAAAATTAATTATATTTAAATATTACATTTAAATTAATTTGATAACCGACCAAGTTTTTGGTTACTCTCTCGATCCCTTTGAAATATATACAAATGATTTGGTATTAAGAAATAGTGTAATTTTGAAGAAAAAAAGTAAGAAAAGTGATAAAGTGATGGTACTCATCAATATTTATATATATATATATAGGGGCTAATCCAATAGGAAACCTCCTTATAATGAAAACTAAAAATTAAAATAATTTTTTTTAAAAATCACGTCAAAACATAGCACATATGATATGCAAATTGATCGTTACGAGGTGGAGAAAAATACAGTGAAGTCGGATTTCAAAAAAAGTTCACCGATTAACGGGAAAAATCAAATAAAAAATGGAGGGGAAAAGCTGGAATTATGGGGGAGCATATTAACCCTGTGTACTACATGTAGGGGGCCATTAGATTAGATTGATCTAAGGGCTGAGATTAGTTTCTTGTTTTATTTTAATTTTAGTTTCTCTTTCATTATTTGCCTATATATATATATAACTAGTGTAGTGGAAAAGATAGTGGATGTAAGTGAGTAGTTAATTTCTATATAATAAAATTTTACAATTTTTAGTAATTTTGAAAATGTATAGAAATGAGACGGAGAGAGTGGGAAATATGCACTGATTAAAAAATTCAAAAATTTATCATTTGTAATTGTGTTTTTGGATTATTAAATAAAATAATAAATTTAATAAATATTTTATTTTGATATATATCATACAACTATAAAAAACAAACAAAAAAGTTATTTCTTTGTTTTTAAACCTTACAAAGAATATGAACTAAAAAAAATAATAAACAAATAGAAAAATTACTTGATTGAAGAATATTAGGTAAAGAATTTTCTAAGAAATTTCCTAGAAATTTCTAATGTTTTATATCCCACCCCTATATAAACTTGGTGTTGCATATACTCCATAATCCCTAATTCCTTGACCACCGCCCCAATCTTGCCATATTTCAGAACTTCAAAATTTAGTATATGACCAACCAATTCGGCTGCAAAGATGGTGAGGAGAGCGGATCCGGGGAAGACATCAGGGTCTTTGTGCTAAAGGTACAACTAATTTCTAATAAATAAGATTTTGATTTGCTTTTTATTATAGGTTGCCACTTTTAATCCATTATTTTTTTCATATGTGTAGCTTTATCAGGGATTGTTTATTATACATCAAAGATCTGGGGAGGTATACATACTAATTTTCTTTTTGATTCTTTTATATTGATTTTTATTTATTTTTATTAAAATAGTGTAATGTTTTGCACAAGAGGTGATAGGAAAGGTCACCCTATCACAGTTGCTGCTAAACTGCATAATCTTACCCCAAAACTCGAAAAAGTGTGGCAGCCATCACAGTTGACCCCACTGTAGCAGCACAATACATCCGTCTGTTTTGTCCCTTCATCCCATAAACCATGTCTCTTATTAGGTCATCTGATTCGAATGAGGATGTCATCTGATTGTCCAAGGAGGTCGTAGTCATCCTCTTTGTCACTGTTTTTCAGAACTTGATAAAAGATATAAATCTAAAGTAAAGATCGGAGATGGGAAAATGTTAAAAATTGAAGGCAAAGGGATCATTACCTTTTATTATAAAGAAGGTAAGTCTTTAAACATTACTAATGTTCATTATGTTCCTGAATTAACTCAAAATCTATTGAGTATTGGACAGTTGATGCAAAGAGGTTTTTCCATAAATTTTGATGAAGATCATTGTGTTACTTTTGATAAGAAAAAGAAATTCACAGTGGCAAGAGTTAGAATTATTCCAAACAAAACTTTTCATTTAACAATTCCACTGGAAGGTGACGTTGCTTTAAAAAATGTGAAGAACGATGATTCTTTTTTCATGGCATATAAGGTACGGGCATCTTAACTTTAATGGACTGAAGTTATTAAAAGAGAAAAATATGGTCATAGGTCTGCCTTCCATCTCAAAAAATATTGAAGTTTGTGAAGGTTGTATATATGGGAATATACACAGATTGCCTTTTCCCAAAACTGCTTGGAGAGCAAGGGCTCCGGTGGAACTAGTTCACTCAGATATATGCGAATCAAGGACTCCATCCATCAATGGCAGCAAATACTTTCTCCTATTCGTGGATGACTACACAAGAGTGATGTGGTATATTTCTTGAAGCAAATATCTGAGGCATTTAACTGTTTTATCCAGTTCAAGGTGCTGGTAGAAAATCCAAGTAAATTTAAAATAAAAACTCTCAAAACTGATCGCGGTGGAGAGTGTATATCTCAAACTTTTCTTAGTTATTGTAAAGAAAAAGGCATAAGGAGGCAGCTAACGGTAAGATATAGTCCTCAGTAAAACGGCGTCGCAGAATGGAAGAATCGAACAATTGTGGAAATGGCCAGAAGCATGTTTAAAGAAAAAGGATTGTCAAATATTTTCTGGACAGAAGCTGTTAATACAGCTATCTACCTTCTGAATACACTACAAGAAAAATGGGTAAATACGACCGTCCAAAAACCGGTCGTATTTAGTTAAATACGACCGTTTTCGGTCGTATTTAACTAAATACGATCGGTTTTTGGACCAGTCGCATTCGGTCGAGTCATATTTAGTAACCGGTCGAATTTAGTATACGGAGCGGCTAAATTCGACCGCTTAAATTTGACCGAATGCGGTTGAATTTATTTTTCACCAAAAAATTGAAAATCCCGCCCAAAAATTTGAATTTTTTGAAAAAAATTGAAAAGACCGCCTAAAATATAAATTCGACCATATATGATTGAAAATATTGTTCTAAATTCGACCGTATACGGTCGAATTAACGAGCACCAGATTTTTAAAAAAAAAATCTCGCCGGAAAATTTTCAAATTCGGACGAGCTTCAAAAAATCCGGCAACCATTCCGATAACTCCGATGTTGCCAAAAATTGAATTTTTCGGTTTAATTTTACACATCAAATTAGTCTACATCGTTCCCACAATTCCAAAATGACCCCAACAATAACATATCAATGATATAATTCATTTTCCGATCAAAATGGTAACTTTTCCGGCCAAATTCAAAATCATATTAATCTTTGTGAAATTTGACGCTTAATATCACAAAACAAAGCTAATAACGTATACAATTGATTATCAACAATTATATTAACATAAAACAATTATCAAGAAAAAAACAATGAATCAAAAATCATACCAAATTCGATTTTACACAAATTTCAAGTTTGCATTTAGAAATTTTCATATACATACTCCTCCAACTTTTCTAAACACAAACTCATAATCAAAAACGAAATTAAAACACAAAATTTCAAAGACCCACATAATTTTTTGTTCGAAAAATAAAGATTAAAGATGAATTTTGGGATGCGCGTGTTTATATGAGTTGTAGAAAAATATAAGAGAAGGGAATTGGTAAATGTTGAAAAGGAGGTTGACCGGAAAAAGAAAGAAATAACGGGGAAAAAAAAGAGGGGCGGGGCCAGGGGAGGGGAGGGGAGGGGCGGGGCGAGGGGAGGGGTGGGGTGGGGGGGCTGGGGTGGGGTGGGGTGGGTTTTATTTTAGTTTATTAATAGTTTAGTTTTATAAAATTCAAAATCAACCTTTAGATTATTTTTTAAGTGGTTGAATTTGGTGCGTTGGATCTAAATCACGCGGATCGCTGACATGGCACTAAATTTAACTGTCATTGGTTGTATTTAGGAGTGTCAATTTATATTTGTTTCACTTAGTTTTACATTATGAAAATTAAAATTATAATACTATGATTATTTAATCATTTGATTATAAAATAATATATTATTATAAATATTAGAATATATATTTAACAACTAGTTATTGTACTAAACAAATGAAATGAAGATTTTGGTTGATTTAACATATAAACCACCGAAAATAGTTTGCGGTATAATTTAGGATTATAATTTATTTCTAAAAAAATATTGTAATTTGTTAATCTTTTTCATAAAAGATTATAATTTTATAATTTATTTTATCATATCACTAAAATATATAAATTTTGACATCCTTATGGTTGGATCATTCATAAACATTTTGTAAAAAATCGAAACATCGGTATGAGACTAAACACTAGTAAGAAGTATTGGTCAAACTACTAGTTGACTGTTAAAATAACAAATCAAATAAATTTATTTTTCTCTAAAAAACTTATCATATCAATAAATTATATAGATCTTGATATCCTTACGGTTGGGCCATTCATAAACAGTTTTTAAAAAATCGAAACATCGGTACGGGACTAAACACTAGTAAGAATAACTGGTCAAACTACTAGTTGACTGTTAAAATAGCAAACCAAATACATTTATTTTTTTCTAAAAAATTTATCATATCACTAAAATATATAGATCTTAACATCCTTACGTTGGATCATTCATAAACATTTTGTAAAAAATCAAAACATCGGTATGAGACTAAACACTAGTAAGAAGTATTGGTCAAACTACTAGTTGACTGTTAAAATAACAAACCAAATACATTTATTTTTTTCTAAATTTTTTATCATATCATTAAAATATATAGATCTTGACATCCTTACGGTTGGATCATACATAATTTTTTTGTAAAAAATCGAAACATCGGTATGAGACTAAACACTAGTAAGAAGTATTGGTCAAACTACTAGTTGACTGTTAAAATAACAAACCAAATACATTTATTTTTTTCTAAAAATTTTATCATATCACTAAAATATATAGATCTTGACATCCTTACGGTTGGATCATTGATAAACATTTTGTAAAAAATCGAAACATCGGTACGGGACTAAACACTAGTAAGAATAACTGGTCAAACTACTAGTTGACTGTTAAATTAACAAACCAAATACATTTATTTTTTTCTAAAAATTTTAACATATTATTTAAATATATAGATCTTGACATCCTTACGGTTGGATCATTCATAAACATTTTTTAAAAAATAGAAACATCGGTACGGGACTAAACACTAGTAAGGATAACTGGTCAAACTACTAGTTGACTGTTAAAATAGCAAACCAAATACATTTATTTTTTTCTAAAAATTTTATCATATCACTAAAATATATAGATCTTGACATCCTTACGGTTGGACTATTCATAAATATTTTTTTTAAAATAACAAAAAATTAGTTTGGGACTAAGCACTAGCAAAAAGTAGTGGTCAAACTAGTGATTGACTGTTAAAATAGCAAACCAAATACGTTATTTTTTTTCTAAAATTTATATCATATCACTAAAATATATATAAATCTTAAGATTTGTTTCGTGAACAGCTCGGTTCGCAAATAACTTGTACAAAGTTAATAAGTTACTTATTTAATTTATTTTAAAAAAATTAAATTCCGAAAATAATTAATATTACCGAATGCATTCATAATAGATAAATACAATTGATTTTTACTAAAATTACAATTTTTAAAAAATCGGGAAATTTCCTCTACTTTTGCAACCAATGTTTTAAAAATTCAGGAAATTTCCCGTCATTTCAAAATATCAAATTCGACCGAAAACGGTTGAATTTAGGAGTGTCAAAAAAAACGCTGGCGGGAAAATTTCCCTCTTTTTTTTGGAAAGGCTAAATTCGACCGAATGCGGTTGAATTTAGGAGTACTGCTAAATTCAACCATACAGCCATTTTTTTGGTAAGGCTAAATTCGACCGAATGTGGTTGAATTTAGGAGTACGGCTAAATTCAACCGCATACAGTCACATTTGTTGCTAAATTCGGCCGCATAAATACGACCGTAATTAAATACGACCGCATGCGGTTGAATTTAGCCGCACCCCTTAAATTCAACCGAAAGGGGTTGAATTTGACCCCGGTTGTATTTAATCGGTTGTATTTAGCCTTGTTTTCTTGTAGTGATATCTCTCCAACAAAGGCAGTGTTCAATAAATCACCTTACGAAGCTTGGCATAGGACTGAAGTGGGTCTATAAGATAAAATATAATAAAGATGGAACAGTCCAAAAGCACAAAGCAAGATTAGTATCTAAAGGGTACTTCTCAGCAACCAGAAATTGATTTTACTGAAACTTTTGCTCCAGTAGTATGCATGGAGACAATAAGATATGTACTTGCTATTTGTTATAGGAGATAAGCATCAAAAAAGTGGAGAAGAACGTGGAAGATGGTAAGAGAGATGGGAGGAGAAAAAATAGCTAACAAAAGGATAGAGGGCAATTCAAATAAAAAAGAGAGACAACGGCAGGAAGATTAGAGGGGGATAAATAGTAGAAAATACATAGACTAGAGCAAGTCTTCTAGTAGAACACAAAAATACACTACTTCTTACATTATAATTCAGCTACGTGATTTTGATATAGTGGATCTCTTTTAGGCTGGGCTACAAATCCCACCCGCGGTTTTGATCCTTTACGGGATTTTCCGCCTCACCAAATCATGGTGTTTTTTACTTGCTATTTTCAGTACGTTATAATCCTAGTTCTTTCATTAAAAACTTATAAATATATTATTAGCATTAACACACATAAATTTGGTAAAAACAATTGGCGCTGTCTATGGAAAATTTCTAAGGATTTCTACACACCTACATCATGTCCACCAGCGAACCACCACGAAACCCGACAAACACAGAAGGCAACGCTTCCAACAACGAGGAGATGGCTGCAACGTTGAAAAAGCTACAGTCTGAGATGGACAAATGCAGTCAATTTTGATGGAAAGAGCCACGCACCAAACTGGCTAGTGGAAAGGTACTTAGTTGGTTTCGATGTCAACTAAGGTTTCTACTGCACAACATGTGCAAGAATTAAGTACAAAGGTAAATAATCATGAGAGTGAATTAGAAGCGCAGTTTAACAAGAATGTAGAACATGACTTGGATGATGGAAAAACCGGAAGAAGCGAACTTTAAAAAAAAAACTAATCCACGACTAAGTTCAAATGTAATAAAAAACAATATGTAGTCACTAATAATACTTGTAATTAAAAGAAAAAGAGAAACAATAGGTCATAAATAAATGCTTTTAATAAAAAAGGGCCAAAAACAATATAAATGAATTTTATAATCTTTTGAGCATATTTTGTGATTATAATATAATAGGTAATTAAGGTTGGAGGCCATGGAAAAATCATTTTAGAGGAGAACTTAGAAATCATATAATCATTAATTAGAATATAACTTATGATGTTATTAATTTTGTATTAAGTTTTCTTCTTTATCATTGAGAAACGATGTCCAAAATGTCTATATCTCACTTTTGTACTTTCTAAATACCTGTTTGTATTAACGTCACATATATTAACTTACGACCAAATATGTCAGATTGGATGAGTCTGAGTCGGAAATGACTTTTCGATCTATGATAATGGTCATTACCGATCAAAAAGGTCATAAATAACTTTTTCATTTTCTTGAGTATTGGCCCCACCCATTTACATGGCAGCAACGTGAATGTTTAATAAAGTTTGATAACCGACCAAGTTTTTGGTTACTTTTAAATCTACAATTCACCTTTGCTTGGTCCCAGTTTTTCCTACTTGGCATGTATGTGCCACATGTCATGCTTGACTAGGATGTCACGGTGGTCGGTGTCAACTTTGTTTTGTTGGTCTTTTTCATGTTTATAGACAAACAAAGAAATATTTTCATCAATTATATGCGATCACAATGTAACCGACCAACTTCATAAGAAATATTGTTGAAAATGGTCATAAATAGTCTATTTTGATCATTTTTGTATTACACCATTTTATTTTTTGGAAAAACACTAATATATTATTTGAAATTATATAATATAATATATATTTGCACTAAGCTATTTTTTTATAAATTACATAATGTGGTTGAAAAAAAATTGTTGTATTTAGTACCAATTCTTTACTCCTATAAATTGTTTAACTTAAGTATTTAGAAATACATATTCCATAAAAAATAAGTAATTTAGTTTTAAAAGTTCAAATTTTGAATGATTCATGTAGAACTTTTAAATATTACTCTCTCGGTCCCTTTGAAATATATACAAATGGTTTGGTATTAAGAAATAGTGTAATTTTGAAGAAAAAAAGTAAGAAAAGTGAGTAAAGTGATGGTACTCATCAATATTATATATATATACACTAGGGGGCTACTCTAATACAAACCTCCTTATAATGAAAACTAAAAACTAAAATAAGTTTTTTGTTAAATCACGTCAAAACATGGCACATATGGAGAAAAATACAGTGAAGTCGGATTTCAAAAAAAGTTCACCGATTAACTAGAAAAATTAAATCAAAAACGGAGGGAAAAAGGTGGAATTATGTGTAGGAGGGAGCATATAAATCCTGTGTACTACATCTAGGGCGCCCTTGGATTAGATTGATCTAAGGGCTGAGATTAGTTTCTAGTTTTTATTTTAATTTTAGTTTCTATTTGATTATTTGTATATATATATATATATATATATATATATATATATATAACTAGTGTAGTGAAAAAGATAGTGGATATAAGTGAGTAGTTAATTCATATATAATAAAATTTTACAATTTTGAGTAACTTTGAAAATGTATAGAATTGAGACAGAGAGAGTGGGAAATATGCACGGATTACAAAATTTAAAAATTTATCATTTGTAATTGTGTTTTTGGATAACTAAATAAAATAATAAATTTAATAAATATTTTATTTTGATATTTATCATACAACTATAAAAAACAAACAAAAAAGTTATTTCTTTATTTTTAAACCTTACAAAGAATATGAACTAAAAAAAATAATAGACAAATAGAAAAATTACTTGATTAAAAAATATTAGGTAAAGAAATTTCTAAGAAATTTCCTAGAAAATTCTAATGTTTTATATACCAGGGCCTATATAAATTAAGGGTGTTGAACATACTCGATAATCTGTATTCCTTGACGGTCGCCCCAATGTTACCATATTCCACAACTTCAAAATTGAGTATATGACCAACCAATTGAGCTGCAAAGATGGTGAGGAGAGCGCATCTGGGGAAGACATCAGGGTCTTTGTGCTAAAGGTACAACTAATTTCTAATAAATAAGATTTTGATTTGCTTTTTATTATAGGTTGCCAGTTTTAATCCTTAAATTTTTTCATATGTGTAGCTTTATGAGGGCTTGTTCATTATACATCAAAGATCTGGGTATGTATACATACTAATTCTCTTTTTGATTCTTTTATATTGATTTTTATTTATTTTTATTAAAATAGTGTAATGTTTTGCACAGGAGGTGATAGGAAAGGTCACCTTATCACAGTTGCGGCTAAAGGGAGTTCTGCATAATCTTGCCCCAAAACTCAAAAAAGTGCTGCAGCCATCACAGTTGACTCTACTGTAGCACAATACATCAGTATGTTTTGTCCCTTCTTCCCATAAACCATGTCTGGTATTAGGTCATCTGATTCGAATGAGGGTGTCATCTGATTGTCCAAGGAGGTCGTAGTCATCCTTTTGTCACTGTCGTGGTTGTACTAATTTTTTTATTATCGATTATCTTTTAAATTCAAGCAATGTAATCGTAGTTTGGAAATAATAGATAAATTAGTATCATGTTAATTATTATTAATCAAATATTGTTAAATTTGTGAGGATCTATATGCAGATATCTTAAATTGATAATATTAGTTATCTCTTGTATACATTACTCAAAACTACAACAAAGAAGAGTTTATTTCATTCACTTTTATATAAATTATATAGCCAGAACATCTTTTTATTGATTATTAACTATAAATTAAATTTTGAAAATTGAAATAAGTAACAATTACTTTATATAGACAAAAGTTTTAAATAATATCTATCCAACATTCCTATCAAGCAAAGTCTATATAATATGTAATATATCAATTGTATAATAATTTCAAACTAATTTTACTTTACTTATAAGTATTGTTTTGTATGTGTTTAAAAGCCTATCACGTGTGGAGATAAATTTAAAATAAATTTAGTTGGCCAACAATCATCCAAAACAAAAATAAACTCCAAAGAACCCAAAATTTAATATATAAAATAAATTGCGAATCTACAATTAAATTCAAATGTAAACAAAAACAATATGTAATCATAAAGAAATGCTTTTACTAAAAAGAAAACGAGAAAAAAAATAATAAGTAGTGCACCAATCACATCTAATTATGTAAAAAAAGATTAGAAAAATATTATTAATATTATATAGGGATAAAAAAATATAAATGACTTTGAGAATCTCTTGATCACATTTTCAATTATAATATAATAGGTAATTAAGGTTGCAGGCCATGCGAAAATCCTTTCATACGAGAGTATAAAAATCATATAATCATTAATTAGCTTATAATTCTTCTATGTGATTGTGAAATAATGATGAAAATGCCTATGTCTATAGCATTCTTGGAAAACTCTACACTTTCTTCGAACCACCCCTTTTCTTTATTGACCAATTTATTTATTTATTTATTTTCCAAATTTATAGCAGATTTCATTAATAACATGAAAAAAATTCAATCGGTACAAACCCCCAATTCATCATGCAGCCAAGTTGAAAAACAAATAGACGAACTAAATAATTAGCGTCTTTATTTCTGGATTGCTTAACAGACTGAATAAAAATATTCTGAAAATTAAAAATAAAGATAATGGTTTCTCGAGCGATCCAGCCTGCATCTCCACCGAAAACAGTAGTTTCACAATTGCCCTCACATTAATTTCATGGATAGTACAATGTTCAGAGGACCCAATTACAAAAACTGAGAGGGCCCTCGTGTTATGAACAAAAATATTTTGTGAGAAGTGAGCACATACGCTTTTCACTACCGTATCAAAAGCACCCCAACTATCTACCTGCCGGAAATAATAACTCAATTAAACGAAACGAAAAAGAAGCGAATTTTTGAACAGAATCCATTATTTATTAAAAAAAAGTTAAAAACAAATGATAAAAATGTTGTATGGATGAAGAGAGAGGATGAAGATAGAGATGAAGATGGGTAGAAAGAGTGAAGAAGGAGGTGTGATGATTAGGGTTAAAGGAAAATGGGGCGGCCGACTCTCATCGAGAGAGAGGGAGAATTGATTGACCAATTTTTTAATATTCTTTTTGACATATAATTCTAAACACTCTTTAGCCTTTTCGGATTTTTGCATCTTCAAATGCCTTAATTAATAAAAAGAACTTAGGTGTGTGTAATGTACATAATTATAAAAATAAAAATAACATACAACAAACTTTTTGGTAACTTCTTCAGCCCATTTTGAATTTTGTGCAAGAATGGCAATACACATGTATGCCCAACTGCCCATTTTGAACAAATAGTCGCATTCAATATCTTCACAGTTGTATCATTGTGTATACTATAAAATTAATTTTAATGTAGTCAGTCATAAACACAAAAGCTTCATAATCTATGAGCTAATCTTATTCATATTTTTCACATACATTTTGAAGTTGAATGAGATTTATACGATAAACATATATAAATAATTACTGTCCCACTTGGAATTTGATGCGGCATGGTGTTCTTGGTTTCTTTTCCCTAAACTTGCGATCGGAATGTGATCTAGGTCATTTCCATGCCCGGGTCTCTATATTGGTCTTACAAGTGTTTTGGTAATCTTACGGGTGTTCTGATTGCGTGGAGAAGGTAGACTAGGTGTTCGTAAAATAGCACAAGTTCTTCGAGTAAGTCCACGACCACGTCCCATGTCTCTGATTAGCATTTTCCCTGCATACTACAAAGTAATTAGAAAATATTTCCAAGTAATTAGATATCATTCATGCAAGATACTAAATATAACAAAAAAAGACATAATTTCCAAGTCAGATAAATCGTCAAAATAATGAAAAACTAATAAAACAAGATCAAAAGCATTGATAAAATTCTACATACTCTCATTTCATATCATACGATTAAACTTAGAAATCTTAATTAGTATTCGTAAATACAACTCATAGAGAACTAACAACATTAAACCCATATCAAATAAAGACCCAAATAAACCCCCCCTCTAGCTCTTACGCAAACATAGGTATACATAATCGAAACTTGATGTACATGACACAAAATAACAATTCAACTTACTAATTGTATAATTTACATATTTTATTGATATTAAATTATTTTTCTACATCATTATTTCAAAATGAAAGCATTTGTCATCACAAAAGACAACATAGAAAATGAACAATAACAACTAATGAAGCTCAAAAAACTCAAGCCTTTGAAGAACATATAACTGTGAGATTTAACTCTTACTAAGTTCATAAAAAATTTATAAAATATAGATGAAGAAAACGTTCGGTTATTAGTTTACTATAGCGAGCCACGTTTATTCTCTGCTTCTCCATCATACTTATACATATATATGTATAAACATGAATACACCGTAAACATAAAAACAATCATATGAACAACACAATTGAAACAAATTAACAAATATTTAATGCTAAATATGTTGATTTAAAACAGCCACATTCATTCTCTCTATATATCACACTCATACCTATATATATATATATAAATGCATATATATGTATAAAGAGGAACAAAAGATATACATATAAAGAACACACAAAATAAATGAAATAAGTTAGCAAATATAGGTAATTAGGATAACGCATTAATGTTATATATAGTCTATATGTGGTCTTATCTCTTTCAAATTAGTTGTTGATTAAATGTAATCCAACTAATAAATTTACAGTTTTAGGACTATATTTTTTCAAATCTAACCTAAATAATTTTTCTAAAGAATACTTATATAATAATAATTGAACTTTTGTAAAATGGTTTAGAGTTTCATGCAATAAGGGAAAATATAATGGGTTCGTATTAGTTTTCATTCTAGGAAAATAACGACATCATATTTACTATATACACCCTTTTTATCATCTATGCAACTCATGACAGATACTTAATTATTTAATAATGAATAGGAAAGTAGTGTGTTGGTTCAATTAAATGGCGGGTCATTGTTGTACTTCTAAGCATTGCATGTTTATTTATATGCATTTGTATACTTATTTCTTATTTAATTATTAACATATTTAAATTTTGTATAAATTAGTTGTACTTTCTATATATTTACATGTTTACTTAGATGTACTTATATACTTATTTCCTATTTTACTAACCTACTTTAATATTAAACATTAATAAAATATTAATATTCATATTTATGATTAAACGAACACAAAACTAGTATATTCTCATTATTGGTTTTCTTGAGCTTTCTAGGACTTACTTACAGTTTCTCATGTTAGCTTTAATGTTGATATATCATAGAAATCCTTTAGAAAATTACTCCATTCACCACTTGATTAATAAAAAAGAGAGTCTTCTTAACTGTTAGTGGATTTTCCTTCAAAGTCTTAGTTATTACGGTAAGGTAACATGTATGGTTCTTGGTATCCATATTCCATAATCTTTCAAAAATCTTGAGATTCTTACAATACCGAAATCGATTTTCTTGTTTGTCTCCATGCCGACGCACATTAGCAACTTAAATTTTTTATTAGCTCTAATCTCATTAATAATAATGGCTCTGGTGCATAAAAATCTATCTGATCATGTAAATGTATTTGTTACATTGACACACACTAGAAAGACCCTACCTTTGTTTGAATACTCAATTGATTACAATTATTTCCCGTCATACCAGAAAATTTTGATTGCAACATATTTTTGTGAAAGTCATCTCTAAATCACAAAATCTATAATACCACTTTCTAAGAATTTAAATATATAATAAATTGTTGGAGATTACGAGAAAGAGTTTTTTCTGAGTAATTCCATACAACTTACTCACACAAAACATATACATAAAACTTGCAACTGCAATGAAATAATTTGATCATTTTCTATGAATACAAAACTTAGAAGATTGTCATATTTATGCGGCTAGGTCTACATGGAATTTACAAGAATATTCACACCTAAGTTAATATGTAATTGAATAAGTACATGATTTAATCACATATAGAAATGCAAAATTATGAACTCGGAGACTATTCTATTTTCATAAAAAAGCAAATTAAAGTGTAGCTTAGCTTGTTTTAAAACAACATACATTTATAATCTTCATATGTACTACCTTTAGTTAGCAAGGAGAGATTCTTTATATATTTTGCATACGAGATAAACACATTAATGCACTACAAGAAAACTGTCAATAGACATCATAGATTAGACATTGGTCACTCGTGTCACCGATGTTAAAAATATTTTTAACATCACCACTTTTAAAAGCAATGTCTTTAGCTTTTTAACATCCTACAGCTTTAAACCGATGTCTAAAAAATTATTAAAATAATTCGAAAAAATATCCCGCTTATTACCAAATTCTTCCCCGCCTTAGGTCAAAAAAAATTGGATGAAATTTTCCGCATTGAATTTTTTGGCTCTCCTAAATTCAATAGATTTTGGTCAAATTTATTATTTGGAAATTGCATGAAATTTCCTATAACTTTTAAAACTTTTGGGGCAAAAGTTGACGGAAATTCCCCTCTATTTTTAAATTTATATTTCTACACAAATCCGTTTGTATGTATCTAATTTGGCCACATTCAATTGTATTTAGTATATTCAGAATTTTTAATAATTTTTTTAAACTATTTAAATGTTAGTGAATATTTTAAAAAATATGTATCCACACAATAATAACATTCATCCCAACTACAAGTTTATATGGTATAAAAATATATGTGATGAAAGAACTTTTATTTAAATTTTATGATACTTCCGTGAAATTTAAATATATATATAAAAAAATTTTAAAAAATTATGAAAGAATTATCGCATTCCAAGTCCACTGACTACATTCACTGTATTTTTTGACAAAATATTAGTGAGCTAATAATTAACTTGTTTTTGAATCTCTACATTAGATTAGGTAGTATGATTATATAGGGTTATAAATTTAAATTTTAGGGTATCGATTAGGGTTTTAGTTTTTAATTTATATCTCATTTATTTTGAGTAATCTATTACGGATGTGATTATTCGAATTATCTTACAAATTCGAATTTAGGGGTTGAGATTCTTACCATAGAGTATTCCTACTATTTAGAATAATATTAGACCATCCAACCACATGGATGTTAAAATGGTTACAAAAAAATGTTATATGCAAATTTTAACAATTTTTAATCATTAGACCTCGATTATTTTAACAAATAAGGTATCACTAACTTAACTAAATATTTCACCACACAATCTTTTTCGTGGAATTTATGCTCAAATTGACCAACTTCATGATTATAAATTTTTTATTAAAATAACAAGTTGTTAATATAATTTATTATATTTTTAATATTATAATATTTTTAAGAAAAAAGTTAATTAATTACAATTTTAATTTCCTAGAAATTATAAGAAAGCATAAGAAAATTTTTAATCGACATTCCTAAATTCGACCGGTTACAGTTGAATTTAGTGCCACTCCAGTAGTCCCTTGCATTAGATCTAACACACCAAATTTAACCCCTAAAACATTCATCCAACGGTTGAATTTACATTTAATAAAACCAAATTATAAGTAAAAAAACAAAAAAATTATAAAATAAAAATTTTAACCCGAAGCCCTCCTTTCACTCACGTAACTCACCCCTTCTCTTTTTCTCTCACCGCCGTTATTTTTTTCCACCCTCCAATCTCTCTCTCCCCCTCTATTTCTATTTGTGTCCCTCCCACCATCTTACTCTCCCTCGTGAAGGTAATAATTTCCATTTTCTTGATTTTAACTCGAATTTGACTTTTTACTTTAGGTTGTTTATTGATGTGTTTTGAAGTTACGAATCGATAGATCATTGAACATGAGCGTGTAGATAATTTTTTCATGATTTATGATTGAATGTGTTGCTCCATTTACATGCTTGGTATGTGGTGGGAAAATTGTTTATATTAAGGTTTTTTTAGTTTAGTGAATTTTTTGTTAATGTTGTGTTTTTCTTTACAGACGTTCAATTGATTTTGGCCGGAATCGGTTAAATGCTAGTTATTTGTAAGTTTGGATATGAATATGAGATTGTTGGGTCAATTTTGAGTGTACTTTTTGTTAATTTCATTTTTTTTCTTTACAGACGTTCAATTGATTTTTGTCGGAATCGGTTTAAATGCTAGTTGTTTATAAGTTTGGATATGTATGTGAGATTGTTTGATCAATTTTGAGTGTATTAAGTTGAAAAATTGGACTGAAAACTGAGCTTTTTTGGAGAAATTAAAGCTGCTGGAATATGACTCGAACTGGTAAACTCACCGGAATCTGGAAATTTTCCAATTTCCAGCGAGAGATTTGTCTCTTAAAACTGGTGTTTGTTAATTCAACCGAAGGTGGTGGAATTTTGATTCGCATCTTTGACCATATTCGGTCAATTTAATTTTAGGCAGACATTTTAAATTTATTCAATATATTTAATAATTTGGGCGGGATTTTCAATTTTTTGGTGAAAAGTCAAATTCGACTACCTTGGTCAAATTTGGCCAGTTGAATTTAAGCGGTTTTTTTTAAATGGTCAAAATTAGCTGGTCCAATTTACTTTAAAAATGACTGACTTACTAAATATTCCTCCCGTATCATGACCGATCCAGAAACTAAAAGATACGACCGTGTCCTGACATATTTAGGTAAATGCGAGGACTTTTGGCCGGTCGTATTTACCTGTTTTTCTTATAGTGATAACTCATCTAAATATGAGGGGTTTGTTAAAATGACGTAATATATAAGTTGATCCACATGTTAAATGACTTAATCAAGGGAAAGATGTGATCTAATAAATTCGACATCATAAACTTTGAAATTCTTGAAGAATTGCCCTCACCGATTTTCCAATTTTCAAATAGTTCTTGGCTAAATGATATTATACTTCATTTTGATGTCTCTCAACTTTGTTTCTTTCATTTTGTACTTAGTGGCGCAACAAACCATATGGTTTCTCTAACCCTCTCAGTTATCTACCTCTCTTTCACCTTTTTCAGTTGATGGAAGTGCTTTGGGCGTGGATCCTATCACGTTTTGCCTTTTCAATTAAAATTCAAATAAATTCTCTTGTGTAATAAAGAAATATTTAATCTCATTACATCCTTTATTTCAGAAATTCCATATATTGGCATATTAGTTCTTGTATGTTCTTGGAATGACTTGGTTTGCCAAATGTTCATGGTTGTGCTGGTTAATATGTTAAGAGACACCAACACCAAAGGTAAGTCTCATCTGGAGAAAATTAAGGGTTGAGGTATTGTTTCGACCACTTCAAATTATTTTCATATTATATCCTTTTCATTTATGAAGGAATAATATGTGCAAAGTTTATATGTTTTTTTAATATTTTTTGTTTTAATAAAAGTATTGTTGCTTGATTGTCAGGTTTATTAATTATATCATTCACGAGGATTTAATTAAACATGGGTTTTTAAAATATTTTTTATTTTTGTTAAAGTATTGTTCCTTGATTAGGTTATAACTGTTCCAGTCATACCTGGTAATGCTTTAAGAGGACATAAGAGAAATTGCAATAGATTAGTTATTCATTCTCCTAATTTTTGTAACTTAAATTTTAGGGAATGAGTGTACTAGTACAACGGATTAAGCATCATCTCTCCCAAGACTTTGAAGAAGGAAGACTGTGCATCTTCACTAGTGTAACAGATTTTTTCTTATGTACACACATTTGCAACATGATGCTCTATGATATGATACATTATTTCTCTACATGTTTGGGGTCAACTTCAACTTTATACTCACATCGGTGTGCCTCCAGACTCAACTGCAGTTCAGAAGTACACGGTTTAAGTTCCAACTGTATCATTACTGCAAATGTTTGCTTTCGAGCATGGGTGATGGACCCTGGACCTGCTGTGCATTATGGGTGTCAAATTATTAATATTATCAAAACAATTCCATTAGTGTTGCAACTATTCTGAATTTTCAGATGTTGCCAGTAGAAGTGAACCATTTGACCTCTGTGAACAACATTATGGAATTCCTTTAACCTCCCAAGCCTATTTAACCAGCAGCATAATTCAGAGCACAAGTTTAATAATGTCGGAGGAGCGAGGATCACTATTGCAGGTGTCTTGAGGATGAATGAGAATAAGCTCCTGATTGATTAGTATATCCAGGGGCACATGGCTCCACGGGCCCACATGATGAATTGAAGAGGAGAAGTTCCAAAGGTTCATCAGATGTGAATTCAGGAGCAGTTCTCTAGGCTCATCAGATGAGTAATCCAAAAGCATGAGAATCTCTTAGGTTATTAGATTTTTAAACCAAAAATGAGAACTTTATAAGGTACATTACAAAAGGACAAGTGCAAGAGGATAATTGGAATTTAAATCCAAAAGGAGAAGGTCTAGCTGTCTGCCTGTCACATGATAAATACAAAGAGAAAAGTTTTGCAATGAATAGACACAAAGAACAGAAGCAAAACCTGTAATTAAATATCAAACACGTATAAGTAGCCCACAAAAAAGCAAGTCGAGCAAGGTATCACAAAAAATGGCACCAAAGTATCTTTATCTTCCAACAAGGTGGGCGATTGGCAAAGCGCTTGGTTGGAAATCTAAGAATTTTCGGTTGTATTGCATATGCACATATTCCTGACAAGAAAAGAAAAAAGCTAGATGAGATTAGATGAGATTGTCAAGAAGTGTATCTTTACCGCATATGACAAAGGTAATAGTGGAAATGATGATCCACTCCTCAGTAAAAGTTCTTAACAAATTCATATATGTTGACACAATTGACATCAGAACCTAGAAGCAATAGTGTAGGTGGGCACCAAAAATATACGGAGTCTCCATGACATCTATAATGCAATAAGTCAGCTGGTACAAACAACCTTTATATGGTTATTCCTTTGTTTTGTTTAATGATCTACTAAAATTTTAGTAGTGCTTGAGTCACTTTCAGAAGATAAAGAATCTCCCTAATTTAGAAATCTAAAAAAGTAGATGAACAATATGTTCTTACCTGTGTGCCCTTGAACTTGTTGCTGATCTTCTTCTTGTTGGGACCCAGGTCGGGTCTTGGCTTTGTGACTGTCCTTGCAAAATGAATGTTGTGTATTGGCCTTGGTGTTGCCCTTGATATTGTACTTGCTGCAATAGAGTAAAACTACTCAAATTTCACAAACTAAACATGTTAACATGTTGATGCTTTAAAATAATTAAGATACTAATTTTTAAAAGAAAAACAAAAAACCAAAGCAATTATAATATATTCTAAATGCATTTCTCAGTGTAAATTAATTCTGCTGATCCCCGAGATCTTAAATCTTGAAAAACTACAAAGTGTCAAATTTTATTTAAAATTACAAAATTGAAAACCTTGATATCATAAAATGAATCCATATCTAGTTTCAGATGGTCACATAGACATATATTTAAATATATATTTCATACAACACCCATAAAAACATTAATTAATTTCTACAAAGAAAATAATCACATGAGAGTTAAAAGAATTATCTCAAGTTTATCATTACCTAAACTTAGAGTTTATAACGGATAACATAATACATATATGTGTGTACAAAAATTTTAGTGGGGTTATTAAGACATACATCTAACATAATAGAGCTAACATATGTGAATTTAAACTTCTACCGATGTTTTTAAGAAGTACCAAGTGCTAGAATTGAAATGGACGTTCTAGATTCTTCTTACCATCTTCATTTTTTAAAAAATAAATGCCAAAATAGTAATATTATAATTTGAATAAATATATTTCATAATATTTAGATTTTTAAAAGTAACTCATATGTTTGACACAATATTATATTAGATTTTGAAATGATGCAGGTATAATCAAAATTATTTAATTTTCTATGGGAATAGAAGATGGACAATCATAGATAAAAAACAATAATTAATGTATTATACATGCAAAAACCATCTCATAATCTTCTTCTATATTTATGTGGTTTCTCAAACAAACATTTTAAAAGTATTTTGAGGTTCTGGCGTTAAAAAAAATAAAGCTAGTATGATTAGGCTGATAAATATATTCTATTGAATATTATATAATTTTAAAAAATAAAATACAATATAAAATATTATGATTATAATAGTTTGATATTTTAAGTACGAGCATGTAGGTAAAACATGATAATGATTTGTTAATCATGTAAATTATATAGTTATTTAAATGCTATAGGGAGAAACCATCTATACTATACTATTATAATTGATTGGTTTGGTGGGTGGTTAATACCTTCCTAAAATATTTGCTACCACCTTCCAAAAAAAATTTAAACACGTATAATTTATTAAAATATTTAATTTATGTATCCAACATAACTACAAACTCTATCATTTGTAGTAGTTATATCTATATTATACTACTTAAACTCAACTTCTTTACAAACTCTACTATACTACTTACATAAAAAAATAATTATATCATTAATTTCATATTTACATTCAATATTTTATAATTTATTTCTTTTTATGAAAATAAGTATTTTACAAAAGTATGACAAGAAATATTAAAATTACCGGGCACGGTTATAGGATAATTTATTGTACAAAATATATATTATTAATTAATAACATATTGTTCAATTTCAATTAATTTAATAAATTATTTAATAATCTATTATTCTATTTTATATATTTTATTAAGTGTTTTACTTTTAATAAAAAAAGGTTAATAAGAATTTGGACGATTAATAGAGTACAAAATATAAATTATTAATTAATAACATATTGTTCAATTTTAATTAATTTAATAAATTATTTAATAATCTATTATTCTATTTTATATATTTTATTATGTGTTTTACTTTTAATAAAAAAAGGTTAATAAGAATTTGGACGATTAATAGAGTTTGTAGTTAAATTTGATATATAAATTAATTATTTTAATAAATTATAATTTATTTTCTTTTTATGAAAATAAGTATTTTACAAAAGTATGACAATAAATATTAAAATTACCGGGCACCGCACGGGTTATAGGATAATTTATCGTACAAAATATATATTAATAATTAATAACATATTGTTCAATTTCAATTAATTTAATAAATTATTTAATAATCTATTATTCTATTTTCTATATTTTATTAAGTGTTTTACTTTTAATAAAAAAAGGTTAATAAGAATTTGGACGATTAATAGAGTACAAAATATAATTATTAATTAATAACATATTGTTCAATTTTAATAGGAAAAAAATATTAAAATTAATCCGTGCATCGCACGGGTTACAGGCTTGTATAACATTAAAGAAGAATTCAATTATCAAATTATTAGTAACTTTATTTTCTGTGAGATACGAAATAAGGTCATATATATATGTTTACTATAATATTTTGTCCAAATTAGAAAAAAAGGATTGAAATTTAAGTATCTAATTATAATCAATACATAAAAAAAAATAAGCGTGCTAAGTCCATTATTACGGTTTAAATAATTATCTTTAGTTTTGTTTCGTATGAGGGATGCCCTCAGTGTCGAGGAACACTTAATAAAATAAAAAATAACTTTCTTTACTAATATTAACTTGCACTTGAATAAATAAACAAAAAAAATCTTTTGCATTAATTTTTGTTGATTCGTAACAAGGGACCTTAAGTTTTTTAGCTATGGCGTGTAGGCTTTAAGACCCGTAAGTCAACTGGTACAATTAGACCAATTAAAACATAAATAAGACCGAACCATTTGAACCGGACACATCAAATAACAAAGTTTAGAAACAGTTATATATTAATACTATTTACTCATGAAGATGAAAAGGAAAGCCGATCAAATGCTCAAGAAGTATGATCAAAGAAAAAAAAATCGAAGGAAGGAATTGAAAGATGGAGAAGGGACCAGACCAAAAGAAACAAAAAAAAAAATACAATTAATGAATCGATGAGTTAATTTCTAGAGTTCATATACCCATTTTGAATCATGGCCTTTTCAATTTATGGGTATTATGATTAATTGATTTCAATGTTTAGGTATAATGTAAGACCTTATTGTTAATGTGCTTTGTACATGTGTCGATGTACTCATACTATCATCTCACTGTTCTTAATCCCTAATCTTACTCACCTCTTTAATACTTAGTTATATATATATAATGTATATGTATAATATGTATCTTTATGAATATTAGTAGTCCCTGATCCCCATCAATGTATATTGTTACTCGAATTATGACAAATTAGCAAGCCATCTCGATGTTTTTTAACATGTCATAGAGCCCCATTTAAATCTGTTGACAACGATCATGTAAATGCTAAGTTAGTCGACTGCAAGCATTTTGAGTTCAATTACCCAACTACAAAGGTGTGAGTTTAATTATGTTTTAGCCTATTAACCTAGAAATAAAGTAGTTTAGATTAAAGGTGGGATTATAAATATATATAGATAAATAGGTCGGGTTTTTAATAAATATGTTTGTATTGGATTTTAATAAGCTCACTTCACGAATGTTGTTTAGCCCAAAATACCGACCAACGATTTATCTTGAATGCGGCTTTAATATAGTACTACCTAACAACTTATGTGATGCACGAGTTTATATTATTGTGATATAAATAATGCAATGATTCTAATATGATTTTACTGTGAATAATAATATTATTTAATTAGATATTAATATATCTAAATTGGATAAAATATATACTTTATAAAGCACCAAAAAAATATTATATTTCCGGATTAGAATTTAAGCTATCACTTTGTATTGGATTTTTAGAAAA